>NC_065449.1:204784526-205092143 GCF_917563875.1 Diabrotica virgifera virgifera | reverse complement strand
TAAGAACTTATGCAGATGTAAAAAAGCTGATATTCCCTGTATATCTCTATTCAGATTTGCAGATGCTTGAAAAAAATGTTTGTAAAAATAGTATTAATAAATAATATCAACTAACTTTTTAGTTATACTTCTGAAATATTAGTTTTTATTGTTTTTTCTCATTTAGTGCAAAAAATAGAAGACAATATAAATATAATGAAAGGTGATACGAGGTACAGTATGATGATTTAATTATAAGAATTATATGATAAAATTTTATCAGGATCTTCAAAAATGAAAAATGAAGATAACGTATGTATACATAGAAATTATAATTTGCATCGAGAAGTTAGCGCGCGAACCTTTACGCAGTGAGCCGATCTTGCGCCTCATAGCGCGCGCCATTAAAATATCGACATCTTGGCCAAAAATAAACTTATGAACATTTTCATAACCTCAAATTGTTCCTTTTGAGTTTTTCTATTATTATTGTTCATTAAAGTGTAAATGTTTATAGCTCAAATTTGCTTGAAACCCTTATAAACAAATGAATGTACAATATTTTTAAGAAAATTGTAACTTCAAACGGGTATAACTTTAAAACAAATGAAGATCGAGTAACTTAACAAACTTTGTTTGGAAGCCTGTTAATTAAGCTTTAAAACGGCACCTTCTAAGACTTATTTGCATGCGTAGAAGGCGAGTTACGATCGATAAAGCTTCGAAAAATACTTATTTTGCAATTTGCAATTTGCATTGTGCACTAATTTTACAATATCTTGAGTTCTAATTGTTAGATTTAAGTTTAGTGAACGGTTTTTTCTTCGTTTTTTATTAAGGAACAAATTTTATTTGAAACATTTTTTTTATCTCTTTTAGTTTATGAGCCAGAGCCTTATAAACAATTTATAAACAATTAAATTGTTTATAACAATTGTTTGACCACTCGGATCGAAATCCCCCCTCGAAATTCGTAATCAGCAGCCAAAAATCCATAAGAAACCGTTGAGTTTGTCCATCAGAATTGAATATGACACGGTGACCCCTTTGGCGCCTAGACTATTATTCTTCACAACAATAACAAGTTTTTTCAAATGAAATAAATATTACTTTTAAATACATGGTGATTCCATATAAGGTTGGGTGTGTGTAAGTACATATATAACTATAAGTCGGAGCACGACTAGTCAGTCTCTGTGTTTGAATTAGTTAACAACACCGCGTTATGACGTCATTTCGGCCACCTATGGTCTCATCAGACGCGGGGCTGAATACAAATCAAACAAGCGTCTCCTACCTATTTTCCACTAAACTGGGAAGTGTACAAAGGCGTTAAAAAATTACTTTAAAGTTTATAGCAACTTTCTGTGGAAATACGTAAGAACAAGACATATTTTTTTAAAGTTAAAAATACAAAAATACAGAACACATTGTTTATTTAAAACAGTAATATAAGTATATGCCAGAAACATCGGTCACCAATTCACGGTTGATAACTCTATCTCTGAAGAGGTAGACAAATTCACATACTTGGGCTCCCTGATCACCAAGGAGAACGTCATCACGGAAGAAATCAAGCGAAGGATAATCCTAGCAAACAAATACTATTTTGGACTAAGTAGACATATGAGAAGCAGAAACTTAAGCCAAAAAACAAAAATAGCCATATACGAAACCTTTATACAAACAGTGTTGACATATGGATCAGAGACATGGACTATCTCCAAGGCAGATGAAAACCTTCTGCTTATATTTGAACGAAGGATCCTGAGAGGAATATTCGGTGACATTTGTGAAAATGGTGTTTGGAGGAGGAGGTACAACTACGAGGTATACCACAGATTTAATATTAACATATATTTGGTGGTAAAAACGTAATATCTCTTATAAGAATAGGAAGACTAAGATAGGCAGGACATCTAGCAAGATCACAGCAGAACAACCCTCCTAGAACACAACCTGTGGGAAGTAGAAATAGGGATAGGAAAAAACACAGATGGAAGGATGGTTTAGATGAGGATGGGAGAAAAATAAGAAAAATAGGCACAGCAAACTGGCAACGGTTGGCAATGGATAGGACTGACTGGCGTAATAGACTTGGGAAGGTCGAGGCTCTTACATAGGGCTATAGCACCATTGATGATGATGAATATAAGTATATAACTATAATTCGGAGCACGACTTGTCAGTCTCTGTGTTTGAATTAGTTAACAACACCGCGTTATGACGTCATTTCGGCCTCCTATGGCCTCATCAGACGCGAGGCTGGATACAAATCAAACAAGCGGCTCCTAGCTGTTATCCACTCAAGTGGTAAGCGTACAAAGGCGCTATCTACTTTGATGGCCAGGAACGAAAAAAATTACTAATATTGTTTTGTGTCATTTGCGGGACACGAGAGGCCTTGTTCAGTGTCCAAGTATTGACACAAAGATGCAGGGATATAAATCAAAATGTATACATCTATGTAATACATTTTGAAAAATGTATTGACACAGAGATGCAGGGATATAAATCAAAATGTATACATCTATGTAATAAATTTTGAAAAGGCTTTTGACAAGGTCCGGCATAACAAAATGCTAAAACTATTACAAACAGCTGAATTGGACGATAAAGATTTGCTAATAATTACAAATCTATATTGGCAACAAGTGGAAAGAATAAAAGTTGAACAAGAATTATTGAATGAAATAAGTATAAAAAGAGGAGTGAACAAGGCTATGTACTATCGCCTTAACTCTTTAACTTTAACCCTTTAACTGTCTAATTGCGGAGAAGGCCTTCAAAGTCGAATGAACAACATAAAACAAGCCTGTGATCAGTATGGATCAAAACTCAACCTAAAGCAAACTAAATATATATGTGATAGTAAAAAAAATTATATACAGGATGACAGTATAAAAATCAGAGATACCATACTGGACAGAGCAGAGAAATAATATGTATTATAATGACACTTCGTGTAAAAAAACACCACATGAAAAGAACGAGATGTGTTTATTAAATGACAGGACTGATGCTACGAGAGAAGTACGCAAGTAAAGAATAGTCTAGCCATTTCAAGTTCCTTTCATTAGAGTTGTTTTTTGTGTTGCAGGAAAAATTGTAGGTGTAAATTGACCAACAAATTATAAAAACACCTACTAAATTTTATAATTTATCAAAAGAAGTGTATGACAATAAATGTTTATAGCGTGGTTTGTTTTTAAGGGATTTAAGCCTTTTCAAGAGGGTCATAATTTTTGGTTAAGGTGAAATCTGGAATAAAAGGAACAATATGTGAGTATGTTGAAGATGTCAAAGAGAAACCGGCAGAAAAGGTTTCGTCAAAGCACTGAAGGAGCCGACAGAAGACTTCTAACAGTGTTTAGAACCATTAGAAAACTTGAAAGAACCATTGTGGAGATAGAAGAGTGCGTATATGAAAGGTGTTAATAAATGAATGAATTGAATCAAAATAAAATTATAGATAGCGCCAGTCCCATAGATATAATAACTCGTAGATTAGTCAAGATTTATGCCGCTCTGTGCATTGAGGTGTAACGCCAATAGATAGACCACCGATCGACTGTTTCCGCGTTACGCTTTTTTGGTGAGTATGCCTTGTGACCCTTGAATACCCTTAATATGTCTATGGCCAGTCCCCTCTAAAGCATGACATAATAAGAAAATGAGACGAGCATAAAAGAAATGTCAGGATAAATGCTGAGAAATACATAAAACAAACCAACCCACACTCAATTGCTGAGAAACATAACGATTTTTGAAAAGTTAAATAATGGTATTACCCCTACCGTTGTCCCACGCCGCTTCCCTTGTTTGTAACAGGGCTGCTAATCCAATGTTATCTTTAGGCATTACCCTATTTAACATGTGCTCCATTCCGTCCGCACTAGCCATAGCTAATTGGTTAAATTCAACTAAATGTTCCTTTACTAACGTAAATCTAAAACAAAATACCACATTATTATTTTTATCACAACTACAATAATAAAATGCTAAAAAAAATAAAATCCTTTATAAAAGGTATATATTTAAAATCCCTAAAAAGGGCTACATCACAGAACTAGTTTTCGATCGGTTGACCAATCATCATCAGTGCTTACGTGAAATTTACATGCTAACTACTAAGATATATATATATTTTTACAAAAATATGTGGGTCATAGCCCTTTTACAAGAGATCCGTCAAGGAAACATCGGTAAGTCACTTGCTGCCATACTGTCACTATGTGAACAAATCCAACCATAGCTCAGATGTTACCTGGGGCGTATTAACGAAATATTTTTAACATCCATGCTTAACTTAGCATTTTTAACTGATGTTTCCTTGACGGATCACTTGTAAAGGGCTATGACTCACATATTTTAGTAAAAATAAAAATATATCTTGGTGGTTAGCATGTAAATTTCACGTAAACACTGACGATGATTGGTCAACCAATCGAAAACTAGTTCTGTGATGTAGCCCTTGTTAGGGATTTTAAATATATACCTTTTATAAAGGATTTTATTGTTTTTTGTATTACATGGTATACAGCCAACTACAGAAAAACTTTTTCCTTGCGAAGATGCTAAAATACACAACCCGGACACTGCACACATCTTATGGGAAATGTACTGTCACTCAAATACAATAAAATTTACATGAATAAATTCGTCTCAAATTACAATAATTTCGTATCATTGCGCCAAGTCTGAATTTTGATTAATAACGGCGTAAATTGTAATTAAAGTTTATGGAAATCACATTTTTAAAGTTCATAATGCTGTCTTTAATAAATACTATTATTCTAGTCGCTATTGAAAACAGCTTAAGCCAGCATGAGCTAAGCCGATTAGACGAACTATATACTTTGGTACGACTGATCAAACTGTACCTACTTTATTATCTATAAGATAAGAGTAAGCCTCTGCCCTAATACCTGCAGAACGATTTATGAAGTGCCGATGCACAAAATATCTTTCCTCTCTTTAGCTCACTTACATACCCGTTTGATTTTAGGTTTATTTATATCAATTTATGCCGTTATTAATCAAAATTCAGAGCTGGCGTAGTGATGTAATCTAGAGACGAATCTATTCATGTAAATTTTATTGGATTAGAGTGACATTTTTCATAAGATGTGTGCGGTGTCCTTTAGAAAAACACGATATCATTATCATTCTCTTTGCCTTATCCCTATACGGGGTCGGCTTCCCTAATTGCATTTCTCCACACAATTCTATCTTGGGTCATATCAATGTTAATCCCCTTTACCAACATGTCCTGCCTTATCGTCTCCCCCCAGGTCTTCTTTGGTCTTCCTCTCCTACTCCTTCAAGGAATCTGCACTTCAGCTATTCTTCGTATTGAGTGATTAACGTCTCGACGTTGAACATGACCAAACCATCTTAACCTATGCTCTCTCATTTTGGCATCAATTGGTGCCACACCTAGACTTCCCCTAATATACTCATTTCTAATTTTATCCTTCTTTGTCACTCCACTCATCAATCTAAGCATTCTCATTTCCGCCACATGCATTCGTTGTTCCTCTTTTTTTTTTCACTGCCCAACATTCAGTTCCGTACATCATAGCCGGTCTTATGGCTGTTTTATAGAATTTTCCCTTCAGCTTCATTGGAATTTTTCTGTCACACAAAGGACCACTCGCTTCTTTCCACTTCATTCATCCAGCCCTAATTCTACTGCATGCATCTCCATCTATTTCTCCATTACTCTGTAATACCGATCCTAGGTACTTAAAACTATTGCTTTTCACAATCATTTCACCATCCAAAGATACCATTTTATTTGTAGTAACTCCTGTTTTTGTCCTACTAAGTTTTAAACCTTTTTCCTCCAGAGCTTGTCTCCACTGTTCCAGTTTTTGTTCTCTTTCAGTATTTCCTATTAACACTACATCATCAGCATATATTAGGCACCATGTAATGCTACCCGGTAGTTTCGCTGTTATCTGGTCCAAAACTAATGAGAATAAATAAGGACTAAGCACCGAGCCTTCGTGCAATCCTACTTTCACATGAAATTTATCAGTCTCTCCCACACCTGTCCTAACACTAGTCGTTACTCCCTCATACATATCTCTCACAATATTTACATATTCGCCAGGGACTCCTTTCTTATTGAGTGCCCACCACAGAATCTCTCGAGGAACTCTATCATATGCTTTCTCAAGAATACCATATGAGCGTTGGCCTCTTTATTCCTGTATTTTTCCATCAGTTGCCTTACAATGAAAATTGCATCTGTTGTTGATCTGCCCTGCACAAAGCCAAATTGATTATCGGATATTTCGGTTTCTTCACGTATTCGTCTATCAATTACTCTCTCCCATATTTTCATGGTGTGGCTAAGTAGTTTTATAGCCCTGTAGTTTGTACATTGTTGTATGTCTCCCTTGTTTTTGTAGACAGGTACTAATATACTGCTTCTCTATTCGTCTGGCATTTGTCCAACTTCAATAATTCTATTAAATAGACCTGCTAGCCAACTTATTCCTGTCTCTCCCAATGCTCTCCATACTTCCCCAGGAATATCATCTGGTCCGACTGCTTTTCCTTTCTTTATTTTTTGAAGCTATTGAGCCACTTCCTCGTTTGTTATTCTGGTAACCATTGCTGTTACTGTCTCCGTTAACTCCACAGGCTGTCTGTCAAATTCTTCATTTAATAAACTATCAAAATAGTTTCTCCATCTCTTTTTGACATCCTTTTCGTGAATAAGTATTTTATTATTTTCATCTCGGATACAAATCTAATCTGATTAAAATCTCTTGCTTTCTTTGCTCTCTGTTTGGCTATTTTATATATCTTTGCTTCGTCTTCCCTGGTATCAAGTTGATCGTATAGGTTTGAATACGCTTCTGCTTTAGCTTTTGCTACTGCTACTTTCGCTTCCTTTTTGGCAACCATATAGTTTTGAAGATCTATGTCCGATCTGGTTTTTTGCCACTTTTTATATATATAATTTTCCCTTCTCTTTTATTTTTCCTTGTACGTACTTCATTTGACCACCACCAAGTCTCTTTATCCTCAAACTTCTTTCCTGACGTTTTCCCAAGTATTTCAATAGCTGTCTCTCTAATAATATTGGCAATTTTTCTCCAAATTGTGTTAGGGCTTCCTTTCATGTTCCAACATATTTTGTCTACTATTATTTCCCTGAATAGGCTTTCCTTCTCATCTTTTAGCATCCACCACTTGATTTTTTGTGGTCCTCTCCGATATTTTTGTTTAGTTTCGCTTTTTACTTCGATGTCCAGAACAAGCAGCTTATGTTGTTGGCTTACTGGCTCACCTTGCAGTCCTTGCATTCACGTATGTCTTCTTTCCTTATCATGAAGTAGTCTATTTGGGATTGATGTTGTCCACTTTTGTAGGTAATAAGTTGAATTTCTCTCTTTTTATAGAATGTGTTAACAATCGCCATATCCTATGCTGTTGCTAATTCAAGCATGTCAAACACGATATAAAATTATTTTCTGCTATAAAACACACATTGTAAATATTTTACACATGATCTATTGTACGAAATTTACGAAATGTTGAAATTGGTTCTACAAAAGTATATGTGTAACCTTTTAAAGAAAAAATGAGTTGAAATGCCAGAATGAAGGAAAATTCTTATTTTAAACATAATATATTTAACACTTAAATTGGAAATCCCTGTAGTTGGCTGTATACCACGGTTAAAAACTTACTGAAGAAGTAAAAGAGTTCCAGTGTAAATGGTATATGATTAGCAAGAACAGCACAGAACGTTTTCGGTCGTATAAGTGTAAACGACCATTATCAGTGTAAACGTCATCGTAGTTGAAACTAGCTACAGAAATTGATCAAATGGCCGTTAAATTACATAATTATTAAATCATTTAAACTTAAGAAAATTGCGACAATACGTCGATGTTAATGGAATATACATTATAATTGTATACTACTCGTGGGTATTGTTATGTAAGTGCATAAGAGTATTATAGAAATACAGTTCAACAATTTACTACTTAGTTCAACATCACATAAAATCACGCCATTTTCCTTTTTTAATAGATATTGATTGTAAAATCACTTACTTCGAATCCCTAAAAAAGATGGCGCATCCATCAACATACTTCCTTTCGCTTTCCGCCATATGTTTTGCTCTAGATTTTGGAGAATAGATACCACTATAACCGTCCACCTTAAGTTCTGGTAGAAAATAATTGTAGAATTGTTCCATTTCCACTTCCTAAAAAGCAAAAATATGAATTATATTCAGTCATTACAATTTCCGTTTCTACAAACTATAACATATTGTTACGAATTTCGAACTGAGCAGTGGCGGCTGGTCAGAGGAGGCAAAGGAGGCTTAGCCTCCCAATAAATTTTTTACACATGCTACACTGTTTTGTTTACTTTGCTATTTTGCTTCGCGTTAGAGATATCGGAAAAAGTTATTTGAACAAGTTGTTCCAAATAATGTTCTAATCCCACATACCAAGTTTGATCACAAAATTCGCACTTTTAGTTTTTTCATTATTTGTAGTCAGAATCCTAAAACCGGAAAATCTCACTTGCTAATGCAGCAAAGCAGCGTTTACGGAGACCCGGTCTCCTTAGAGCTGCATTATAGTTTAACGCACACGCTGCCCGGATATTGGACAAGGGCGGCTGATCGGCCAGCAGCCTCCTATGCAATTTTAGGATCCTGACTACAAATAATGAAAAAACTAAAAGTGCGAATTTTGTGATGAAATTTGGTATGTGGGGTTAGAATAATATTTGGAACAACTTGTTCAAATAACTTTTTCCTATATCTGTAATGCAAAGCAAAATATCGGTAATTTACCTTGTTTCTGGATTCGCAGTAGGCCGCTTTTAAAATTAAAAAAATTCATTTGAGTATCTTAAAAAATGTGATCCTTCAACCTGTATGGACTGCTAAAGTTCAAATCTATATTTATTTTGATATGCATATTATCTACTTATAGAAATAGTCCATTCTTTCACGGTTTTTGCTCTAAATTTTAAAGAACCGCTTGGATTGACATGGAAATTTGGCATGCGTATAGCTTACATGTCAAAGAAAAAAAGTGATATTGTGCCGATGTGTGCTTTTGCCCTGGGGGTGACTTTCACCCCCTCTTGGGGGTGAAAAAATATATGTCCAAAATAAGTCCGGAAATGGGTAAACTGACTAATTTTAAGTAACTTTTGTTCTATAGAGCTTTTTCGCCAAGTCAACACTTTTCGAGTTATTTGCGAGTGAATATGTTCATTTTTCAACAAAATAACCACATTTTTAGACGGCTTTTCGCAAATAACTCAAAAAGTAAGTATTTTTTCAAAAAAAACGTTCTTAGCAAAAATATAGCCTATAAAAAAGTAAAAAAAAATGGTGTACGCGTTAGGTCTTTGGATGTTGTAGAACCAGAGTTATAGCCAATGAAAAATAGATTCATATTCACCAAATTTCAAATAGAATATTTCGACGTGAAATATCCAAAAAATTAAGCACTTTTTGGGGAAAACCCATTATAACTTTTTTAAAGTGTTTTAAAAAAGCTTTATTTCTGTTTTTATAAAAAGTTTCTAGCATTAAATTTAATGCAAGTTACGCTCAAAATAAAGTTGGTCCCTTTTGTTTTTGCAAAAAAAAATCGGGAAGACCAACCCCTAATTTTAGCAACTTTGAAATTAATGCAAGCAAATGAAATTAATCGTTACCGCTCCACAAATTATTTTACTTATGATTCAAAGTGCTTATTTCTGAAAAAATTGGTTTAAAAGTAAAATTTTTAAAAATTTAAATTTTGAAAAATATGCTTTTTTTTCAAAATAACTTAAAAATTGTTAGAGATACCAAAAATCTCGATAAACAAAAAAAGTCAGATTTGCTTTTCTGAATATCATGTTTTTTTTGTTTTCCTGTTAGACAAAAATTGATTAAGATTTGGTGTTTCTAAATTTGCATACATTCGTGATCAGTAACTCGTTCAACCCCTTTTAACTACGGCCCTTTCAATAATAAGGACTTTGAGCTGATGAAACTTACAGATCATATAAACAATATATACACGAGTCAAGAAACTTGTGAAGTCGTAACGATTAAGTTCATTTAAGATACTAATTAGGGGGTGATTTTCTCAATTTTTTTACCAAAACCAAAAGTGACTAACTTTATTTTGAGCGTAACTTGTTTAATTTTGATGCTAGAAATTTTTTTTATAAAACAAAAATGAAGCTTTTTTTAAACACTTTAAATAAGTTGTAATGAGTTTTCCCCGAAATGTACTTTATTTTTGGTTATTTCACGTTAAAGGATTCCATTTGGAATTTGACGAATATGAACCTATCATTCATTAGCTATAACTCTGCTTCTACTAGGTGTAGAGACGTAATGTATACACCATTTTTTTAAATTTTTTACAGGCTATATTTTTGCTAAGAATGTTTTTTCGACCAAATACTTACTATTTGAGTTATTTGCGAGAAACCGTCTAAAAGCGTGGTTATTTTGTTGAAAAAATGAACATATTCACTGCCAAATAACTCGAAAAGTATTGACTTAATGAAAAAACTCTATAGAACAAAAGTTACTTAAAATTAGCCAGTTTATCCATTTCCTGACTTTCTTTGGACGAATATATTTTCACCCCCAAGAGGGGGTGAAAATCACCCCCAGGGCAAAAGCACATATCTGCACAATATCACTTTTTTTCTTTGACTTGTTAGCTATGTGTATGCCAAATTTCATGTCAATCCAAGCGGTTCTTTAAAATTTAGAGGTTTTGCAATATTTTACCGTTAAAGAACGGACTAAAATAGAACTGTTAACAAATAAACGACACAAATTTTGGTAATACACTTTAACAATTTTTTTTTGTTTTATGGCATAGACTTGGGTGTCAATTAGCCAGTCACAACTTTTTTGTTTTCTATTCATACATACAGAAGGCAATGAGGTCCTTAGAGTTCCATAGCAAACTCTTCCACAACTCTCTACTCAGTTCAAAAGCTGCAGGTGGCCGCTATGGACTATCCAAGTTACTCACCACATTTTTTCATTATACATCTTCTTCTTCTTCTTTCCATATGTACATAATATATCAAATTATCAGAATTAATAAATTTAGAGGTTAATTTTAGTTTCACAGATAAATTTCATTAAACAATCATATATATTTTTGCTGTTCAGAGACAATAGATAGGATATATTGAAAGGTGGAAAAACATTATATTTTATTAAATCTTCGATTAAATTATAGGTGTATGGAATGTATTTTGTGCACTCAAAGAAAGTGTGATTTTTTACAATTTGACTAACTATTTTTAAAAGGATATGATATTATGAAATTATGAATTATGATGATATTAAAAAATGTAAATAAAAAATGGTCAAAAAAATGGGGCCCTAAATTAGATTTTTTTGATGGATTTTTTTGCTAGTGCAAATTTGTCTAGATATTTTACAGTTAGGTATACCTCCCCTATGGTAAAAATCACGAGCCGCCACTGGAACTTAGTCCCGCCTTGCCCCATCTAGCAGTCAACAAGGATCCTCGTCTCGTAGCGTCACCAGTATACCGGAATTTTCGAGATGGCTGGCACAAATCATAAATACACGCTTTACGTTGGGACGTATTCAGTTGTTATTTTAGTTAGTGGAATTAATGTGTATGATGTATATTTTTTTATATGAATAGATAAATCAGTACTTGTGAGGTCTAGATCTACATATCTAGACTACGTATTACTACTCAAAAGAATGAAGAAGAACCGAGAGGTACTAACCACCATCAAATATCGAAAATTACAATATAGTCTAAGAGCTAGAGGCGAGAAATCATCGTCATAAGTAATATGGAGTTTGGCATGTGAAATGTGTCTATTGTATGTTGATAATTATTACCCTTTTCAGGTTGACACCTCAGTGGATACAGGGAGTAGCAATAAGGGATGAAAGGGGAAAGTTAACGCAGTCATTAAAGGTTTTCACCTCCTATTTTGTTAAACCTCCATCGATTTACATGAAAATTGGTGAGTAGTTAGAGCATACCTCAAGAAATAACACTGATATGGTGCCAACGTGCGCTTTTACCCTGGGGGTGGATGCCACCTCTTCTCAAAGGTGAAAACTATTTTTTTAAAAAGAACCCCACTAATCGATAGAGGGACAAATTTTAAGCAAAATTTATTACCTCTAATTATTAAAATAAATCAATACTTTTTGGGTTATTAAAGATCAAAGATTTGAATTTTTCGTGAAATAAATGCATGATGTAAAGCGGTTTTTCGTAAATAATTCAAAAACTGTAAGTTTTATCAAAATACTTATAATTACCAAAATTAAAGATAATAAAAAATAAAAGAGATTTCTTATTCGAAAAACCTTAGAAAATTAATAAAAAGTGACTTGTAGGTGATGGAATGTATATTTTTTTTTTCGCTAGTACCCAAATCTATGTATTCAAGCTCAAATAACGGGAAAACGCTGCATTTTATAAAATATATTTACTGAACACTTGTCAAAGTACTTAGAAATATGTATCAAATGAGCTCCCGGAAAAGTTGATACCATTAAACATTATGCTACAAACATTTTTCAAAGTTTAGGCTCCAAAAATTTGGAGCTTAATTATTATATTATCTATATAAATTTTTAAAATTGTTTTAAGACATTTATATAAAATAAAGCAAATATGTATTTGAATATTATGTCAAATGTGCCCATTATTGGACACCCTCAGTTTCTGTACATATTCAGTTTATACAGGGGCGGTTCTAGACCAAAAAAAGTGGGGGGCAAGGGAACACAACCGGTGAATAAACAAGATAACGTGCCTTTTTAACGAAAATTATAGTACAAAATTACTGTAAAAACTGAAGGGGGGCGGCAGCTGCCCCCCTGTCCCTGGCTAGAACCGCCACCAAGTTTATATCGATAGAAAAAATTCAATTAAATATCGAAATAATATAAAAATAATATTTTAGTATCTATATTATAGGAGGTATTTTAAAAAATATGAATTTCGCTCAAAATTAAAGTACCTTTTTTTTCACACTGTTGTAAATTATTGTACTACGAAAAATTGTTTGGAATTAAAAACTGTGTTCTAATGTATGCAATAGTTGTTATTATTATAATTAAATAATTAATAATTATTATAATAATGTAACTATTATCTACATTCTTCTAATAAAAAGAAAATATTTAATCTTTTTCTCAAATTAGAGATACCTACCAATCATCATTTTCATTTAAAACTCTTTTATTATTAATTTTACGAACAAAAATTATTCTTCATAAAAAGATCTGCACGGTCTAAAATCCAAGATGCAATCATAAACATAAGATTATATAAAATTGTATCGATTTTAGTCGATGTGTAAAAAATATGAATTTCGCTCAAGAAATTCGCTCAGTAAAGTGCCTTTATAGCTCACAATATTTAAATAGTAGGATATAATCGCACATTAAACAAAAATTTTAATTCTAAACAACTTTTCATAATAGCAATTTTCCATATTAGGAATTTAAACAAAGTTTTCGTTATAATAATGCTCGCATTTTTAACTTGTTATATTTAAATTGTAATAAAACGAACTTGATAATAAATTATAATCCTAACTTCATTCCCGAAATTCCTTTAAAAATTATTCTGTTAACAAATTTCAAAATAAATATATAAATAGCGTATGTTTTAATTTTCACTTTTTCCTAAAAACTCGAAAGGGTTCTCTTATTTTCATCATCACTTGCTTAGCTTTGATGTTATAAACTTTATCTGGAGCTCACTTGATAGGTATTCTTGAGTACTTTGACAAGTGTTCAGTAAATATATTTTATAAAATATATTTTTTCCCGTTATTTGAGCTTGAATACTTAGATTTGGGTACTAGCCGAAAAAAATATACATTCCATCACCTATAACTCACTTTTTATTAATTCTCAAAGGTTTTTCGAATAATAAATCTCTTTTATTTTTTATTATCTTAAATTTTGGTAATTATAACTATTTTGATAAAACTTACAGTTTTTTAATTATTCACGAAAAACCGCTTTACATCATGCATTTATTTCACGAAAAATTCAAATCTTTGATCTTTAATAACTCAAAAAGTATTGATTTATTTTAATAACTAGAAGTAACAAATTTTGCTTAAAATTTGTCCCTCTATCGATTAGTGGGGTTATTTTTAATAAAATAGTTTTCACCCCCGAGAAGGGGTGGCATCCACCCCAGGGTAAAAGCGCACGTTGGAACCATATCAGTTTTGTTTCTTGAGTTATGCTCTAACTACTCACCAATTTGACTGCATTGAAAACATTTAATGACTGCACCAACTTTCCCCTTTCATCCCTTATTGCTACTTCCTGTATCCACTGAGGTGTTAGCCTGAAAGGGGTCATAGTTATTAATATACAATAGACATTTCACATGCCAAACTCCATATTACTTATGACGATGATTTCTCGCCTCTAGCTCTCCGTCTAATACTTCGGATACAATATCCGAAATGAATGCAGATATGCCCTCCTACAAGCCATCTTGCAAAGAAAAATATTTGGTAAGCGAGGTCCAGGAAGAAGAAGAACATCCTGGTTAAAGAACCTCAGAACCTGGTTCAACACAATATCTGTGCAGCTTTTCCGCGTTGCTGCAGAGAAGACAAAGATTGCCATAATGATCGTCAACGCTCGTGACGGATAGGCACATCAAGTAGAGGTCTAGGTGAAACACTCTGTCAATAAACGCCTCACTTGGAAGCCGTGGAACCAATGAACTGTCAACACGGATGGAATGGGTAAGAAGTGAATTTAATGCGGCCAGGATGAGAGAGTCTAGCCAGGGAAGGATAGAAGATAATCGCTATCTTTCGTAAACAAAAAAATTGATAGTGGTAGTCAGGGTTGCCAGCTTGGGGTATTTTCCCATAATTTTGGAGTAATTTGAAAGCGTCTACAGGAATTTTTCTAAGCAGAAATGGTTGGGGAGGGACAATTATGAGAGATTTTAAGGGGTCATGGTAAAGTAAATTTGCGTATATACATAGAACTGTATATTATACTCTCATATAATCGAAGACGATAGGACCCATGAATTATTTCCAGGGCCTTCTGTTGATAAGTAGTATAATTTTGGTTTACAGTTCTCTACATTTGACGGCAAAATTTTAAATTTAAGGGGTTTGAGGGAATTTCAGTTTCTAAGTGGAGGATTTATGAAATCACATCTGGCAACTCTGGTGGTATCTTGTAGCAAATTTTCCCTGGCAAGCTCTGTTTCTCTCTAGGACCTCTCACTTATATGTTGGCCGCAATCTCGTTCCACTGTTTGAATGGGACGGGGCCATTACATCCGTGTTGACAGTTCATTGCGTGGAACTCATTAAAATAATTTAAAACTTTGTATTAGTCTACATTTTATCTGAATAGTTCAGTAAGTTTTGTGAACATCAAGTTTTCTTAACGATTAACAGTAAAAACAAGGAACAAAAAGTTACTGTAATACATACGTTGTTGTTAGAAGTTATAAATTCCCCACAATTCAACGGCTAATTGCTGAAGTTCTTATTAGTCCATGTTGTGAGACCGCTCTCGTATGAAAAAAAATCTGATGCGATTTCTTTGTGGATTCCAGTTCAAAAGTGTACGCTTTAAACAAATAAGAAGAGTTCTGGGTGAGATTTTTGGCCAGAAATTGTTCTCTTCTGTTCTCTAATTGAGTTAATGAAAGAAATTGTGCCGCAAATTCGGCAGAATGCAGTAGGATATGGTTACCAATATAATGCCAATACAGTAAAACCTGCCATATCCGGATCAATGTGGCGACAGACCGATCCGGATATGAAAAAATCCGGATATCAAGACCACTACTTCTCTTACAGTCTCTGAAACGTTTTCTCCTTCACACATTCCAGTAATCAACGCCGTCAATAACTTTCGTCGATAGACACGTTTTATAGATTCTATAATACATTATTTCGCTATCTTTTAGTTCTTCTTTTAGTGCGTTGTCCAACAGCAGGACTGCCTTTTCGGTAGATTTCGGTAGATCCGGGCGGCGCAGAACCGCCCGGATATGGGGAGGTCCGGATATGACAGGTCCGGATATGGCAGGTTGTAGTGTATTAAAAGAGGAAATTAATAGAAAGAAAATACCACGATTAGTCAATAACATATCGAATATACAACATTTATATTTTAGTATTATTTATATATTTATGTATTATATATATATATATATATATATATATATATATATATATATATATATATATATATGTATTATACGTATTATCCCGTAGGGAAAGAATTCGAAATGAGGAAGTAAGACGACGAATTGGAATAGATGGTTACTTAACAACAGACATTGAGAGGAAACAGTTGATTTGGTATGGTCATGTTCAAAGAATGGAAGACACAAGATTGCCCAAAAAGATCTTGGAGTGGGTACCACCAAACCGCAAAAAACGAGGAAGACCCAAAAAGACATGGAAAGAAGGGGTAACCAAAGCAATGAGTACAAGGGATCTTAGAGATGGCCAATGGGATGATGGAAGGACGTGGAAGTTAGGCATCGGACAACGTCGAAAGACGTTCTAAAACCGATACATACAATGTATTATCATTATACAGGGTGTTTTATTACACATTATGTTTTGCCCAATGATTTTAGCCCATTGTTAAAGCACCTTTTAATATTTTATTTCAAACTTGACACACAGTTTACACATGTTAGGATACTTTAATTAGTGTTAAAAGATAGTTTTCCGATGTTATCATAGGCGTGTTGTAGGGGTATATACTTCCTTTTCGCCCCTTTTCCCTCTTACAATCTACGCCACTGTCGTAATAATCATTGCAGCATGTTTTTTGATTCCTTGTTACTTTTTACATAAATATCATCCTTTTGTCTCATTGCGATAGAGTAAGTAGTTTTCAAGTTATTTGCGTTTAAAAATAATGGATTTCATAAAACTATTTATTTTAAATTACATTCAATAAGATTATGTGTTTAAAATGTAATTAATTTAATTAAATAGTTAAAATAAAATGTGGTTATGTAATCTTATTGAATTCATTACATTAAAACGTTAATAACTTGAAAACTATTTACTCTATCGCTTTGAGACAAAAGGATGATATTTACGTAAAAAGTAACGAAGAATCAAAAAACATGCTGAAATGATTATTAAGACAGTGGCGTATATTGTAAGGGGGAAAAGGGGTGAAAAGGAAGTATATAGGCGTACAACACGCCTGTGGTATAACAGCGGAAAACTATCTTTTAACACTAGTTAAAGCAGTGATTCCCAAAGTGGTCTGTATCGACCCCCAGGGGTCTATGGCAACCTACAAGGGGTCTACGTGGGTGAAAATAAAAATTGGGCGTCTATGAGATGAAAATGGGGGTCAATGGCAAGAACCGCAATGGATTTATCAATCCATTTGGTGACATTGAAGAAACGGATGTTACATTGCACGAGGAATTAGAAACATTGCAAAAAGACACCTGTTATTTATCCCGTATTATGGAAGACCGCGAGAAAGTTTTTAATTGCTTTTCCGCCTTCATACCTAGTAGAAAGGGGTTTCAGCGCAGTTATAAATCTCATAACAAAAAAAAAAGAAACAAGCTGGACATCATTAACATCAAACCGAGGAGGTTTGACATTATATCTAACTAAATTAATGCCAAATGTTGATAATTTATTAAACCATCAAGTTCATCCCCCCCCCCCATTAAATGAATTTATTTTTTGCTTAGTTATTTCATGTAAGAGTTACTATATTTTGATTTAAATTTAATTAATCAATGCGTGAAAAGGTGTTGTTTCTTTTACCTTTTCACACTATAAGTACTTTACTACTGTTAGAACTTTTAATCTGTGAATAGTGAATAGCAGGGGGTCGATCTAAACTTAAAAAAACATGATAAGAGGTCTACGTGAGAAAAAAGTTTGGGAAACTCTGAGTTAAAGTATCCTAACATGTGTAAACTGTGTGCAAAGTTTGAACAAAAAATATTAAAAGGTGCTTTAACAACGAGCTAAAATCATTTTAGAACATTTGTAAAAAACACTCTGTATCTCGGTAAGGAAGAATATTTTATTTAAGTGTTTTGGGTTAAATGTTCGTATTTTATACTAAGGTTTCTCCAATTACGATATGGACAATTCTTAATGAAACACCCTGTATATATACATACAGATTCGGGTTAGAACGTCCTGCGACGTTGACCGATGCCCAATTGCCACCGCGTCCTATCATTACAATCTTCTTCTCTCAGTCCTCGTTCGCTCATTGATCTTCTAACTCCTTCCATCCACGATTTCTTTAGTCTTCCTCGTTTCCTGTGTTCCGGTGGTATCCATTTTTCTTCTGGCATTCTTTGAACATGTCCATACTATGTACGCTGTTTTCTCTCTATGCAGTCAGTCACAGTTTCTTTTAGACCCATTTATTTCTTTACGACGTTGTTTCGAACCCTATCAAGTTTCGTTTTTCTAGCTGCTCTTCTTAAGGATCCCCCAAACCGACGCGAAACTTTTGCGACGCGAATTTTTCGTTGCGGAACATTCGCAGGCGAAACGGTAGCGGACAAGGCTTTCCCACATTGGCGCGGAACCTGACGCGACTGTTCGCCATACAAATATGAACAAATTATATTTTTAAATCGGCCAACAGGTTTAGGAAATACAAGACATCAAAAATGACCAAATTTTTAAGTGGGCGTAATCTCTATGCAAGCAAATTAATAATAATATTATAATATATGTATAATGAAAACTTATCATTTTCTCCTAATTCTGACCCTATACTATTCCAGACTTTACCTTTTTTTCTTATATTTTTATAATCTTCGTCCGTTAAATCATATATTATAGGATATTGTTTAACAATTTCAATGAGTTTTTCTGTAGCAACCATTTTAAAACACGCGAAACTACAACGGTAGCGGAAAAAACCGTGCATGCAGCGTTTCATGAAAGGAACGCTGTTCTGCCGCGACCGTTGCGGATTCCGCGCAAAGTGGTCTGAACACGTTCATAATCCGCCGTGTCTATCGATTCGCCGCGATTCCGCGTAGGTTGCGGCTGCGAAAGTTTCGCGTTGGTTTGGGGGATCCTTTATAGTCTGGGCCGATTTTCGGAGAATGGGCCATTTTTGGGAAAAGTTATTTACCAGCAATTTTATTGCTGGAATCGAAGCTTATGATTATATATATTAATAATATAGGTATGCAAAGTCCGCAGATAGTGTGCTACTATTTTTACTAACAAAATGGCGCCTACAAAACGTGGTTTTTTCAATTTTTGCTCCATAACTGCGAACATTTTAACTTTACACCAAAAATACCCCAATAAAAATTCACCGAAATTAAATTCTGCCTAAAGAAATGTTTTTCCCGATCTGCTCCGACGAAAATTTTCCTCGGAAAATGCGGGGTTTCCCAACAAAATCTTTAAATTTCAAATAAAGTTTTAGATAAGTAATTATCTACCAATAATTACATAACTCGGTGACATAAAAGCTTTCTTGGTTTAGATTATAGTTCCAGAAGCTGGTGAAAATTAAACGAATATTTTAGCAACAATTCAATTGTTAATTAATAATTTACGGTCGCAATAATAACCAAAATAATTATGATACATTGATCCAACTTTGAAATCTTATAAAGATGAGATGCCTATTTAATATTTTGTCGACAAAATATTAATTTTTAATTTTTTTGAATAATTTTTAAATGTTTAAAAAAATAGTTATAAACAAATTAACGTTTCTCAGTAAGTTTTATTATATTATAATTTTAAAAAATAGGTAAAATGCGTATTTCAAAGATCTTGAAAATGAATGCTTTAAAACTTTTGTGCAACCATTTGCAAAAAAGTTATGAAACAGCAAAGTATACATACGATTACTACGTTGTTTATAATTTTTTAAATTCTTTCAAAGCGTAAAAGTGAGTTTAAAGTACAAGCTAATTACTTACAAAAAATATCGATTATTAGTTTAATGGTTATATTTTAATTAAAGATTATAAATATTTTTTTTTAATTTACACGCGCGAAAGTAGACTAATACAGTACCGTAGCTAAATTTTCACTCGAAGCGACGACCGCCGCGCGACGTATAGTAGTATTTGTATGCTGCGTGTCAATCGCTTCGAGTGAACATTTTAGGTCCGGCTCTGTATCAAGCCTACTTTCGCGCTAAAAATTACAAAAAAAAAACATTTTTAATCTTTGATTAAAATATAACCATTCAACTAATGTTTGATATTTTTTGAGAGTAACTAGTTTGTACCATAAACTCACTTTTAAGCTTTGAAACAATTAAAACAAATTATAAACAACGGAGTAATCGTATGTTTATTTTGCTGTTTCATAACTTTTTTGCAAATGGCTGCAAAATTTTTTTAAAGCATTCATTTTCAATGTCTTTGAAATACGCATTTTAAGTATTTTTTAAAATTATAATATAATAAACAATTTCTGAGAAATGTTAATTTGTTTATAACTATTTTTTTTAAACATTTAAATATTATGCAAAAAAATGAAAAATTTATATTTTGTCGACAAAATATTAAATAGGCATCACATCTTTATAATCTTTCTAAGTTTGATCAATGCCTCATGATTATTTTGGTTGTTATTGCGACTGTAAATTGTTAATTAACAACTGAATTGTTGCTAAAATATTCGTTTAATTTTCACCGGCTTCTGCAGTTATAATCTATACCAAGAAAGCTTTTATTTCACCAAGTTATTTAATTATTGATAAATAATTACTTGCCCAAAAAATTTATTTGAAAATTCGAGATTTTGTTGGGAAAACCCACATTTTCCGAGGAAAATTTTCGTCGGAGCAAATCGGGAAAAACATGCCTCTATGTAGAATTAAATTGGGGTGAATTTTTATTTGAGTGTTTTTGGCGTAAAGTTAAAATCTTCGGAGTTATAGACCAATAAGTAGCACACTATCTGCGGACTTTGCATACCTATATTATTAATATATAGGATCATAATATTCGATTCCAGCAATAAAATTGCTGGTAAATAACCTTCCTTTGTAATATACTAATTAGACCAGCGTATTATAACTATTTTTTTTTTCAAAATTTAAAGATTATGCAAAAAAACGAAAAATTTATATTTTGTCGATAAAATATTAAATAAGCATCTCATCTTTATAATCCTTATAAGTTTGATCAATGTATCATGATTATTTTGGTTATTATTGCGATCGTAAATTGTTAACTAACAATTGAATTGTTGCTAAAATATTCGTTTAATTTTCACCGGCTTCTGGAATTACAATCTATACCAAGAAAGCTTTGATGTCACAAGTTATTTAATTATTGATTAATAATTACTTACCTAAAACTTTATTTGAAAATTAGAGATTTTGTTGGGAAAACATGCATTTTCCGAGGAAAATTTTCGTCGGAGCAAATCGGGAAAAACATATCTCTATGCAGAATTTAATTGCGGTGAATTTTTATTTGAGTGTTTTTGATGTAAAGTTAAATTTTCGGAGTTATAGAGCAATAATTGAAAAAATACGATTTGTCGGCGCCATTTTGTTTATAAAAAAAGTAGCACACTATCTGCGGACTTTGCACAGCTATATCATTAATATATAGGATCTTATAATTCGATTCCAGCAATAATATTGCTGGTAAATAACTTTTCCATGAATTTTGCTAATTAGCCCAGAGTATTAATGTATTCATTTCTGAGGCTTCTATTTTCCTTATTTGATATTCCTTAAGACGCCATGTTTCAGATCGATACAGCAGTGTACGTTTTATCATTGTGTCATATATTCTCAATTTTCTTGGTTTTCAGTTTTCGTATTTCAGTACTCCATAATATTCCATTCATTATTCCGTATTATTAATATTATTTATATTTTAAAATAATATACATATTACAAAATCAGAGTTTGGTGTTAATTTTGAAAATAAACTGAATGTAAGACCAAATACTTTTACCACGTCGGGATAGTATCATGAGGTTTTTCCTCGTGATTTACTGTGGAATTGTGACGAATTTCTAACTGAGGCCGGCCCTGCCCCTAGTAGTCAACAAACAACAGCGACACGTCATCGACGAGTATTGTCTCCGCTAATCCAGAAGTTTCCCCGATGATAGGCGTGGACCCGCCTCAGGCCTTCCTGACTGTTCTCGAAGCAGAGCCGTATCTATATAAGCGGATGATTTTTAAGCAGCAGGCAGTCAGTTAATATATTCGACGCGATATATATTGTTTTATTGTTTGATCGGGTTGCTGAAATGTATGTATTTGTAAAGTAGATAAGTCGTATTTGTAAATAAATTAAATGTTAGAAAGTGTAAAATAAATTAGATATTGTTGTTAAATAAGTGTTAATTGTAAGTGTTATAAATAAACAATTTCAAGTAAGTCTTTTATTTATTTAATAATAATTAAAAGTCAATTCGCGTAATATTTCCTAAAAACGTAACAAAATGGTGCAGAAGTGAGGATACTTGAAATACATAAATTTAACGTAAATTTTCGGTTTAAATAGAGTGTGGAACTTTTAAAAATAAATAAAATATAAATCGTAATAAATAAAGTGTGTGACAATGTCTTCACAACATAAGAAAATCACTGAATTGATCGTTAAGGAGCTCCGCAACCAGTTAGAAGAGAGAGACATGGACACTACTGGGAAAAAGGCTGATCTAGTCGAACGTCTAAAGAACGCTCTTCAAGAAGAGGGTCAAGATCCAGAAACCTATTTGTTTGAAGACAAGCATGCTGCTGTGATCTCGTCGATTTCGAAAGTTTCCTCCGATGTTTCTAAAGTTTCGACAGACATTACATCGTTAGAGAACAAAGTTTCCGGAGACATTACATCATTAGAAAAAAAAGTTTCTAGTGACATTTCGAAAGTTTCGGGTGATATTTCATCCCTTGAAAGCAAGATGACTAACGAGATCTCTGCTAGCATCTCTAAAGTTACCTCCGATTTTGATGACAAAATATCATCCATAAAATCTACCTTTGAAGAAAAGATCAAGGAAATAGAAAAGAAACTGGAGGAAACGGAAAAAGTGGACAAAGTGGTGGAACCCATCTTAACAGATATTAAAGATGATGAAACCAAATACAAGTTGGAGCCACGGTCGATAGTTGAAGGGAGTGTAGGTCATGCTCGTGTTAAGGTGCCAAATTTCGACGGAAAGTCATCATGGAACAACTACATGAAACAGTTCGAATCGGCGGCCAGAGCGAACGGATGGTCCGAAAAAGAAAAAGCTGTAAACCTCACTATTGCTCTTCGAGGCGACGCTTTGGATGTCCTCCAGACCATAGCCGTAGAGGAGACAGATGACTTCGAGCAGCTTAAAAAGAGACTGAATATGCGATACGGACACGAACATTTAGAGCATGTCTATCAGTCGCAGTTTAAAAATCGAAGACAAAAGAAAGATGAAGCTCTTCAAGAATACGAGGTCGATATTGCCAGGTTGGCACGATATGCATATCCAACAGCTCCCGAAGACATGATGGAAAAGTTGGCTGTTCAAACATTCATTGATGGCCTTCGTGATCATGAAATGCAAAGAACACTGGATTAGCTCGTCACAAGACGCTGGTTGATGTCTTGTCTGCCGCCCTCGAATACGAATCAGCTACCCAGGCCTCTGGCGGGTACAGTAAAGTTAGGACTGTGAAAGAGGAAGAGGATGAAGACAAACTGGACCAGATTGTCAATATGATAAAGGGCATTTCCTACAAGAAAACAAAGACCATGAATTGCTGCAATTGTGGTGAAAAGGGGTACGCACGGAGTTTAAGGAAGAACGCAAATCAAGAAACTCACCAGCAGGAAATAAGAGAACACACAGACCCTAGGGGGGCAGCCTCGAGGCAGGGCAGGACCATTATACGACCGTCAGTTATAAACAGCCGTAAGAAACTCTTACCAACGAGGTTGCGACTGCGGACTGCCACAGGTGAAAATGCCAACATCCACGGAGAAATCCAGATACAATTGGGGATTGGAGCAGAAAAGTTCGTCCATACTGTCATAGTTGCAGACATCGAAGAAGATGTTATATTAGGAATGGACGTAATGAATTTGCGTGGATTTCAATTGGATTTTAAGAACAGGGTAATCAAAGTTGGCAACGAGGAGGTATTTCTTCATCCACATGATGACAGCACTATGCTAGCAGCTATTAGAGAAGATACAGTTGTGCCTGCGAGGAGTGAAACGATCATCGTAGCGCGGCTACAGGGAATTGTAGAAGAAGGAACACCTGTTATGATGGAGCCATGGAACCACGACGAGGAGGTTGGCCGAGGAATCATAATTGGAAAGGAATTGGTTACTTCTGCTAAAGAAATTCCCGTGAGATTGATTAATGTCAATGACTACCCGGTGACCATCAAGAAGGAGACAAAAGTAGGAACTTGTGTACCCGTGACGTCCATAATCCGTCAGACAACAACATCAGATAATTCCAACGACAAGTTCGACCAAATGGTTGCAGTTGCAGGCCAATCTCTGAATCAAGTGGAGAAAAGGAAATTAAGGGAATTTCTTAGGCAATATCGTGACATATTCGTACCGAAAGGAGGAAAGACAGGAAGAACGACAGTTGTCAAACATAAAATTGACACTGGTACCGCTAGGCCAATTCGTCAATCAGCTCGACGATTACCACAGGCGAAGAGAGAGGAAGCTGAAAGGATTGTTCATGAAATGAAGAAAGACGGGGTGATAGAAACTTCTACGAGCCCATGGGTCTCTCCAGTGGTCCTGGTCAAGAAGAAAGATGGAACTACGAGGTTCTGTGTGGACTACCGTTTGTTGAACAATGTTACCAAGAAAGATAGTTATCCTCTGCCTCGGATCGACGACACGTTGGACACATTAGCTGGAAGTAAATTGTTTTCTACGTTGGACTTGAAGTCTGGATATTGGCAGGTAGAAATGGATCCAGTGGACAAAGAGAAGACGGCCTTTACGACAGGATCTGGATTATGGGAATTCAACGTTATGCCGTTTGGACTCTGTAACGCTCCTGCGACATTTGAGAGGCTTATGGAAAATGTGTTGAGAGGGTTATCGTGGAAAACGTGCCTGGTGTATTTAGACGACATAATCGTTTTGGGAGAGACGTTTGAAGACCACCTGAAGAATTTAGAAGACGTCTTTAATCGACTTAAAGCTGCCCAGTTAATGTTAAATCCCAAGAAATGCCAGTTATTTCAAAAAAAAGTCAATTATTTAGGTCATATAGTCAGCAAAGAAGGAGTGGCCGTGGATAAAGGAAAAATCGATTCCATTAAGGAATGGCCTGAACCAACTGATAAACATCAAGTGAGAAGTTTTCTGGGACTATGTACTTACTACCGGAGGTTCATTAAGAAGTTTGCAGATATCGCTAAGCCATTAACGCGACTTACAGAGGAAGCAAGAGATTATTGCTGGGATGGAGACTACCAAACGGCCTTTGAAACTTTGAAGAGGCATTTAATTACAGCGCCAATATTAGGGGAGAGTTCATCTTAGATACGGATGCAAGTAATGTGGGAATTGGAGGAGTGCTGTCGCAGATCCAAGGAGGACAGGAACGAGTCCTTGGATATTTTAGTAAAGTGCTTTCAAAACCTGAACGAAATTATTGCGTCACGAGAAGAGAACTTCTAGCAGTAGTAAAATCAGTGGAACACTTCTATCAATACCTCTACGGAAGGAAGTTTCTAATCCGAACCGACCATGCCGCCCTTAAATGGTTAATGCAGTTTAAGAATCCAGAGGGTCAGATAGCCAGATGGATTGAACGACTTCAAGAATATGATTTCAAGATCGAGCATCGGGCCGGAGTTAGCCACAGAAACGCTGATTCTCTATCTAGAAGACCGTGTCCAGCAGAATGTTCCCATTGCAACAAAACAGAGTCGAAGGAAGCAGCAGTACTAAGAACAACAGTGGTCAACGACGAGTGGACGCCTACCAAGATCAAGGAAGAACAAGAAACAGATCCAGTTTTACAGAAGATTCGAAAATGGAAAGAAGAAAATCGTCGACCATCTTGGCAAGAAATATCAAGCCTAGGCTCAGTAGTTAAGACGTATTGGGCCCAGTGGGACTCATTTATCTTGGAAGACAGTTTGCTTAAACGAGTAATAGAAAATGATGATGGTTCAGTGAGGAGAACACAGTTGGTGATTCCAAAGAGCAGAGTAGCCGAAGTACTTCGTCAGTTACACGACAGTCCATCAGGAGGGCATTTTGGTGTAAAGAAGACCCTTCAGAGAATTCGGGAACGATTTTATTGGATGAATAGTTCCGACGATGTGAAGGACTGGTGTAAGAAATGTACTACCTGTGCTACAAGTAACGGACCCTACCGGAAAAGAAAGGCTCCTATGAGACAATACAATGTTGGAAGTCCGTTTGAAAGAATAGCTTTGGATATTGCCGGGCCATTTCCAGAAAGTGACAATGGATGCAAATACATGTTGGTGGTAATGGATTACTTCACGAAATGGGTTGAGATCTACGCAATTCCAGACCAGAAGGCCGCCACTATTGCAGATGTGCTAATCAGAGACTGTATCAGCCGATTCGGAGTACCTCTGGAGATCCATAGTGACCAAGGAAGAAACTTTGAGAGCGATCTATTTCAAGGAATCTGTGATAAACTAGGCATGAAGAAGACAAGAACCACGGCCTATCACCCGCAATCGGATGGAATGGTGGAGCGTATGAATAGGACAGTCGGCAAGTATTTGACAAAGATGGTGTCCAATCATCAACGAGACTGGGACCAGTACCTTCCGTTCTTCGCAATGGCGTATAGATCTGCTGTTAACGAATCAACTGGCCAAACACCAGCAAAAGTCCTATTTGGACGTGAGATGCGTCTACCCTGTGATATAGAGTTTGGATGTCGACCTGGAGAAGATGTTGCTGGTGAGGATTACGTGAATGAATTACGAAGAAGAATGGACGATATACATGAGTTGGTCCGTTCTAATCTTCAGATCGCTAGCGACCGAATGAAGAAACGATACGATACCCAAGTTGAGAAGGGATGTTTCAAGGAGAACGACAAAGTCTGGCTTTATAATCCAAAGAAGCGAACAGGTTGTTCTCCCAAGTTGCAGCAGTTCTGGGAAGGTCCGTACCTCATTGTCAAGAAAATCAATGACGTTATCTACCGAATAAGCAAGATTCCTAGGGGAAAGCCGATGATAGTCCACCATAATCGGTTGGCGCCGTACGAGGGAGACCACGACGTAGATGAGGAAGTGGAAGTCAACCAAGTTCGAGAAATACCTGACCTTACCTTTGAAGAGTTCATGGGTGCCTACGGAGGTACCGGTAAAGCAAGACATGGTGTTACCACTGAAGAAAAGCGAGATCTTCTCGCACTTCCCGATGACTATTCGCTGGCCCATACCATCCCGGCCAGTATCAAAGACGCACGAGGGTTGGCATCCGCCTTCCGAAGGAAGTTTGGTCGAGTTGCAGAACTTCAATGCCAACTGCCAGCTCCTGGCAAAGCATTGAAACTCCAAGATGCATCACGTTACCTATTCTATCTGGTAACAAAAGACACTGTCCGTGACCAACCTACCTACCAAGATGTATGGGATGCATTAATTCAATTGAGAGAGCACGTGTTGGAGTCCGACGTGCAAAAGTTAGCCATACCAAAGTTAGAATGCAGCCAATTAGACTGGAGAGTTATCCGAAATATGGTAGAAGAAATTTTCCAAGACACCGAGGTCCAGGTGTTAGTCTGTTGCAATCCGCATAGTTACTGGTGCGGAAAGAAGACCGTCCCCTGTCACTTTTATACAACTGGGAGTTGTAAAAGAGGGTCCAGTTGCGGATACCAGCATCCAGTTCCAGTCCTGACAAGGTTCCAGGAGGAACCATCTTTTAAGGAGGGGGCAATGTGACGAATTTCTAACTGAGGCCGGCCCTGCCCCTAGTAGTCAACAAACAACAGCGACACGTCATCGACGAGTATTGTCTCCGCTAATCCAGAAGTTTCCCCGATGATAGGCGTGGACCCGCCTCAGGCCTTCCTGACTGTTCTCGAAGCAGAGCCGTATCTATATAAGCGGATGATTTTTAAGCAGCAGGCAGTCAGTTAATATATTCGACGCGATATATATTGTTTTATTGTTTGATCGGGTTGCTGAAATGTATGTATTTGTAAAGTAGATAAGTCGTATTTGTAAATAAATTAAATGTTAGAAAGTGTAAAATAAATTAGATATTGTTGTTAAATAAGTGTTAATTGTAAGTGTTATAAATAAACAATTTCAAGTAAGTCTTTTATTTATTTAATAATAATTAAAAGTCAATTCGCGTAATATTTCCTAAAAACGTAACAGAATCACTAACACGAGAATTTTACTGTCAACATTGCATGTGGTTGTCTTTTTAAAGACAAATCACATGCTATGATTTTTTGTGTCGGCTATCCTTAAGTTAAAGTTGATTTCAAAGTAATCGAATGTCTCTTTCAATAAAGTCGTCCCAGGAACGCAACCCATTAATATTAGCAGTATTATAAGTATAATAGTATAATGTATGTCTGAATTTCCGATATGAATGAGCCAGATTAAATTAAATTATTAGATTTCTTTTACTTTTTATCAAACAAAATTTGTTTGATTTATTAATATTTTGTATTTCGATAACGACTTCCGAAGTGGAAGACGAAATGTCAATAAATTTCATTTTTAATTTAAATTGTGGCTTATTTCCCAATAAAATAGTAAAATTGATTTATTCAATTAACCATTGCCAAGGTGCTAATTAAATAGGCCAATTAAATAGTGTGACATATGCGCACGCCGCGCGCCGCCGCGGCGCTTAAAAGTCGAATGAACTCGCATAATTAACAATTAAAAAACAACGGTCTAAATTGAAATTTTTCCCGATTATTCATCAGAATCTTGAAATTAAATAATACGTTCTTTAAAGGTAAAATATTGCAAAATCTCTAACTTTTAAAGAACCGCTTGGATTAACATGAAATTTGGCATACACATAGCTAACAAGTAAAAGAAAAAAAGTGATATTGTGCCGATGTGTGCTTTTGCCCTAAGGGTGAGTTTCACCCCCTTTTGTGGGTGAAAATCATATGTTCGAAATAAGTCCGGAAATGGATAAAATGACTAATTCTAAGCAACTTTTGTCTATAAAGTTTTTTCACCAAGTTAATACTTTTCGAGTTTTTGTGAGTGAATAATGTTAATTTTTCTACAAAATAACCACGTTTTCATACGGTTTTTCGCAAATAACTCAAAAAGTAAATATTTGGTGGAAAAAATAATTCTTATCAAAAATATAGCACATAAAAAACTTGTTGTATATATTAGGTTACTGTACCTAATAGAAGCAGAGTTATAGCTAATGAAAAATAGGTTCATATTCGTCAAATTCCAAATCGTATATTTTAACGTGCCATAACCAAAAAACTAAGAACTTTTTTGGGGAAAACTATATTTAACTTTTTTAAAGTGTTTAAAAATGCTTATTTTTATTTTTTTGAAGTTATACTTCTTTACCGGCGATAGAGGGTAAATTTTTATATGGGAAAACCTAGCGACCGGGCGCATGCGCATTATAACTTTGTTCTGATTGGATGTTCAAATGACATGTCAAAAATTATTCAATATGGTGGCTGTGGCACAGCTGTAGTTAGATTATTTATGGTTGTTGCGTTTTAAAATTTGTGTGAAAAGAAACAACAAACAAAAGTTAGTTAATAGTTATACTGCCTTTTTAAATAGTTTTCATATACCTATATTTTTGGACTTTTGGACTATTTTGGACAAGGAAAACTCATTCTAATTTGGTAAGTACCTAGTTTTTATTATAATCATATTGTAATTATACATTTGGATTAGGTTGAAATACATACATTTATTTTCTCAAGAATGCGGATTTTAGAGAGAAATCCCAAATTAGGTTCGATTTTTATTTTTAAATTATGATTTTTTGGCGTAGATTTATTTATCTAGTAGGTATGTAATGCTTTGATTTACATACTTAATTTTATTACCAACAAAAATTCTACCAATCTTCATCTAATATATTGTTTTCTTACTGTTTTGTTATATTTTTATATTTTCTTCCACAAAATTTAAACTACATAATTTTCAAAACAATTGTCAAACAGTAAAACGTTCAGTTACCGTATTTTTCCACATGATAAATAATGTGCGATTGGACGAGTGAGTCTACGCTTCGATTACGAGTCAAAGCGGCACGAAATTCAAGGGTTCAATTCCCGATGCAAGTTTTATTTTTTTATTTTTTTTATGCATATTATGATTGTAAGTATATTTGTTATATAATTTTTTTTTCAGCAAATGCGTATTTAAAATTTTTGCCAACAATTATTATCGTCCAGAAATCATTTTTTCTTTGTGGCATTTTTCAATGTGTTTGTGTGCGTTTTATTCTTTTATTTTTTTAAATTTTTGGTATAGTCTTAAAAATCACATAATATGTAGTAGAAGTATAACTTCTTACGTGCGTACAAAGTACACACACATTCTTGTTTAAATTTTTTAGCGTCAAAAGTATACAAGTTACGCTCGAAATAAAGTTGGTCCCTTTTTTTGGTAAGAAATCGGGAAAATCACCCCCTAATTAGCATTTCAAATGAACTTAATTGTTATCACTTCACAAGTTTTTTACTCGCGTATGTATTGATCATACGATCTGTAAGTTTCATCGGTTCAAAGTCCTTATTTTTGAAAGAGCTGTAGTTAAAAGGGCTTGAACGAGTCACTTATCACGAGTGTATGCAAATTTAGAAACACCGAATCTTGACTAATTCTTGTCTTACAGAAAAACAAAAAAATACAAAATATTGAGAAAAGTAAAGCCCGACTTTTTTATTGTTTAAGACTTTTGGTATCTCTAACAATTTTTAAATTATTTTGAAAAAAAAAATCATTCTTTCTAAAATTAAAATTTTTAAAAATTTTACTTTAAACCAAATTTTTTCAAAAATAAGCACTTTGAATCGATGAAACTTACAGATCATATAAACACAACATAAGTAAAGTAACTTGTGAAGCGGTAACGATTAACTTCATTTAAGTTGCTAATTGGGGGGTGATCTTCCTGATTTTTTTTTTGCCAAAACAAAAGGGACCAACTTTATTTTGAGCGTAACTTGCTTACATTTGATGCTAGAATTTTTTTTTATAAACACAGAAATAAAGCTTTTTTAAAACACTTTAAAAGTTGTAATGTGTTTTCCCCAAGAATGCTTCATTATTTGGATATTTCACATTGAATTATTCTATTTGGAATTTTTCGAATATGAACCTATTTTTCATTAGCTATAACTCTGCTTTTGCTAGGTATCATCATCCAGCCTCAAAAGTCCACTGCTGAACATAGGCCTCCTCCCCTCGTTTCCAACCCCATCTATCCTGCGCCGCCCTCATCCAGTTTTTATTTACCTTTCTTAAGTCGTCAGTCCATCTTGTAGGCGGTCGACCGACGCTTCCCTTGTCTTCTCTTGGCCTCCATTCCAATAACCTCTTCGTCCATCGCCCATCTGTCATTCTGGCTACGTGTCCTGCCCATTTCCACTTCAACCTGGCTATCCTCTCGATGACGTCAGTCACCTTTGTTCTTCTCCTGATTTCTTCGTTTCTGATTTTGTCTCGCAGAGTTATTCCTAACATTGACCGCTCCATTCTTCTCTGCGTGACTCTTAGTTTGGTAGCCGAGGCTTTAGTTAAGGTAAGTGTTTCTGATCCGTACGTCAAGACTGGGAGGACGCACTGATCGAATACCTTTCTCTTTAGACATGTGGGTAACTCACTTTTAAAAGTTTCTCTCAGTTTTCCAAATGCTGCCCACCCAAGACCGATTCTTCTCTTCAGCTCATGAGTCTGGTTATCCGTGCCAATCGTAATTTCATGTCCCAGGTATTTATATCTATCTACGAGTTCTATTTCCTTCCCACCAATACTGATGTTCTGGTTGGGTACCAAATTTGTCATTATTTTTGTTTTTGAGATGTTTATATTTAAACCTACATTTTCTGTAGCTACAACGAGTTCTTGTACCATCTCTCTTGCCATACCTAGATCCTCAGCTACTATGACTATATCATCGGCGAAACGTAAGTTGTTTAGGTATTCTCCATCTATTTTTATTCCCTTTGTCATCCAATCCAAACTCTTGAAAGCATGTTCTAAGACCGTATTAAAAAGTTTAGGTGACATTGGGTCTCCTTGTCTAACCCCCCGCTCTGTTTGTATGCGATTACTGTTAGTATGTAATTTGACAGTGGTTGTTGCCTGTAAGTATATTTTGTGTAATAATTTTGTATACCTATAATCTAGCCTGCATTCTTTAAGCGCCTGTAATATATGCTAGGTATAGAGACCTAATATATACACCGTTTTTTTCACTTTTTTATAGGCTATAGTTTAGCTAAAAATATTTTTTTCGACAAAATGCTTACGTTTTGAGTTATTTGCGAAAGACCGTCTAAAAACGTGGTCATTTTGTTGAAAAATGAACTTATTCACTTGCAAATAACTCGAAAAGTATTGATTTGGTGAAAAAACTCTATAGAACAAAAGTTGCTTAAAATTAGTCAGTTTATCCATTTCGGGACTTAACTTGAATATATATTTTTTCACCCCCGAGATGGGGTGAAACTCACCCCCAGGGCAAAAGCACACATCAGCACCATATCACTTTTTTTCTATGACATGTTAGGGGTCTAGGACGTTTCATCGCCGCCGTTTCGATGCCGCCAGTTCGATGCCGATGCCGGCCGATTCATCGCCCGTCAATTAATCGCTATCTGATATATTTCCGAATTTTCGACAGTTACAATTATTAGTTATTTTTAGTATTAATTAGGAATTCTAGGAAATGCGAGATATGACGGCGATGAAATGGACTGGCGATGAACCGGCGGCATCGAAACGGCCGGCGATGAACCGGCGGCATCGAAACGTCCCATTCCGCATGTTAGCTATGCGTATGCCAAATTTCATGTCGATCCAAGCGGTTTTTTAACATTTACGGCAAAAACCGTGAAAGAATGTACTAAAAATGTCTAATCCGCAAAGAAACCGAATCAAAAATTTTTTCATACGAAAGCGGTCCCACAACATGGACTACAGAATGTTCAGTCTTGCAAAAATGTCTACGACGAAATACAATTTTGTAGAGAGGAAATTAAACGGAAATTTGCCACTCCAGATGGCAACGACTTATAAAATGGCGAGCGGCTATAAAATTATTTTTACGGAAAGTCGGGTGCTTAGTGCAAAAAGTTCAACAAAAAAAAAACGAATATGGACGTACATGAATACAAATTGCCAACGAAAATAAAATACCAATGACAGGATCCGTTAGGAAAGAAAAATAAATTAGTAAAAAATCCAAGAGACTAAAAAAGTACAGACGAATAACATATTATATTATTTTTGCACGATTGATCATTTTTGACTGTTTACTGTGACAGATTTTACGTCAGTAGGTGATATTTATTAGCAACTCGACGGTAAGTAATCCAACTCGACGGGAAGTACTCCAACTCGACGGTAAGTAATTCACTTACCGTCGAGTTAAAAAATCTCTTCATTTTAATTTATTTTTTGAAAGAATAAAGAAAACTAACGAATTATTTATTAATATTGAAACTTATGGTACAATTTGTTAAATTATTTTGCAGAATTTCTAAATATGGAATTTTATCGTCTGGTTTATTAACGACTGTAAAAGTACGCTGGATGTTCGTTTTTGTATTGGGTACTTTTACAATCATTAAACCATCGGTTTGTTGGATGTCATTCATAGTAATATTATATAATTCTTCTCTTCTACAGGCACCAGATATTCCCAATATCATTGCGACCTACAAATTATGAAAAAATCTTCATTAGAGTATTTCTTTTACCTAAACTAGCTTATATTACCTAGTGAACTAGAAATTCTTCATCCGGTGCTTCCATCAGAAATTTTTCAAATTGCTCCCGTGTAAAAATGCTCGCTTTCTTAGGCCTATAGCCAACATTTTTTCTCTTCAAATACGCCATCAAAGTTGAAAATTTGGAAATATCAATGCCATCATAAAGAAAAACGGTGGATTTAATAATTGAATATTCTGCCCAGAGGCTTCCAGGAGCTTTCAACTGCATATGTCTTTGAACGAAATATGCCAATAGAGTCTTTTCTTCGATTCTTAAATTCTTGCCTTCGCACCATTTTTTAAAACTTTGGTAGGGATTTTGGATTTTTCGGGAATAATTGCGGAACACCCTTCTTCCCAAGCCCGTTCAATTTCTTCAAATTCACTTTCGCTCATATTTTAATTTATAATAATCAAAATTGTACTTAAAATTATTGACAACTAAATAAAAACTCAATTCTCCATTGTTGTTATGCACCCTAGTTACTACCTAACAACCAAAGTATCTATCTTGATAAAATGAATGAAACTAGTCAATATGAAGAAAATGTTTAATTTTATAATTTATAATGGTATCAATCGTGCAAAAAACGTTATAAGCATGTCAAACGTTAAGGGTAACCGACCTCAGACAATAATTGGAGTCGTCGCTCCGCTCCTCCTCCAAACAATTGTCTTCGATCGGTATAAAACCCTTACCGTTCTCCATACTTAATATTCGCGGTGTGCAAGTACTTGGAAAGGGAAACGAGAAACGTCCGTGCGCGAGTCGCGGAGAAATATTGCAACTATCTTAAATAATTCCGAAATTGTCAAATTGACGTATATTTCATACCTTCTGTCATTGAAGCAGAAAAATTATATATTGCTCCACAATATTGATATGATATGCAATTATTATATAAAGGTAACTTTAAATAATTCTATTTTGCTTGCAGTACTGCATTTTAATAACTAATTTTATTTACTACATACACTTGTTTACGTTTTGATAGCATAACCTGAATCTTATTTTTTCTTCTTATTATTTTTTTGGGCTATGGCCTTGACAATTATCCAGTAACCAGGACTAATATAATTGGCCAATATAATTAAAAGGGCGAATAAAGTTGCAGAGCGTAGAAATAGGGGTCGCTTTGCCGAACTTGCACGGTCCCAATACTATAACAAACCAGGGCATAAATAGAAAAGAAATGTACCGTGCTCTGAAAGAATTAAAAATTCCCAAAGAATTGATTAGCTTAATTAAAATGACGTTGCCAAAAACAACAAGTGAAATAATGTGAAATAACGTCTCAGAGGACTTCGAAATCAAACAAGGACTCAGGCAAGGTGACTCGATGTCAACCACGTTGTTCAATCTTATTCTTGAAGTAATAATGAGGAATTGCAGCATAAAAATGGAAGAAACCATATCAAAAAATGAACATCAATGTATAGCTTTCGCGGATGATCAAAATAATGACAGTTATTATTTTTCCCCATAACTCTGAAAATATCGACCGCACGAAAAAAATTGTAATGAAAGAAATTATAGAAAATCACATTTTCAACAATTTTAATTCGTATACTTTTTGTCGAGAAGTTGAAAATGGCGGAGATATTGAGGTTACCGTTTAAAATCAAAACGACATTTTAAATTTACACTACTATTGACCCTCCGTAAAGATTAAAAAAATAAAATTTGGGGCGGCTCGGCATGCAAGGTTAGGCCTGTTATTCGTCTAACCCCACTGGACTATCCCTGCTATCTTTGTTATCTACCACATACGGAAATTGTTGTAAGGAAAAAAGTTGGGCGTCTCGTCAAAATGAAGCTACTCACGAAAAATTAGCTTGTTAGTAAATGGTGAAAATAGGTCTGGGTTCCCTGACTATATGTATCAACTGCTAATGGTCATTGACACACGTACAATTTACTACTAATTTATAGAATTGAATTAAAATAGTTATTTTCCTAACAAGTGCAGAAAGTATTCTTTTCCGCACGCGACTGCAGTTTGCCGAACGACGCGAAGCGGGAGTTCGGCAAGCACGAGTGCGGAAAAGAGACTTTCTGCAAGAGTTAGGAACAATATTTTTTCTAAGAGTCTCTAAGAGTAATATGATTATTTCATTCATAGGAGATTCTGACCAATAGAAAGCTACAGAAATGCAAATTACGGTGATAATTTTTGATAATATCCCGTCGTTAAGTATATTACGTCAGATGCCCTTCGTTGCTACGAAAAAATACATTCAGTGACATTAATGACAATTAATGTTTTAAAAATTATAAAAGTGATGACTTTCAATCGTCAAATATTTATAAAAACTGTGTGTTAATTTGTACTTACATAAATAAATTACAATAAAATTTTGGTTTCGAACAGTTTTATTCATGAAATAATCGCAACAAATTGCACTCGACCTCTGAAATTAATATAGAATTTTTGCTCTCGTGACACTTTGACATAATTTCACTCACCTTCGGCTCGTGAAATTAAAACTGTCAAAGTGTCACTTGGGAAAAATTCAATAATTTCAGAGTTCTTGTGCAATTACTACTGATTATTTCATTTATAGGAGATTCTGACCAATAGAAAGCTACAGAAATGCAAATTAAGGTGATAATTTTTGATAATATCCCGTCGTTAAGTATATTACGTCAGATGCCCTTCGTTGCTACGAAAAAATACATTCAGTGACATTAATGACAATTAATGTTTTAAAAATTATAAAAGTGATGACTTTCAATCGTCAAATATTTATAAAAACTGTGTGTTTAATAGTACTAATTTGTACTTACATAAATAATTTACAATAAAATTTTGGTTTTGAACAGTTTTATTCATGAAATAATCGCAACAAACGGCACTCGAGCTCTGAAATTAATATAGAATTTTTGCTCTCGTGACACTTTGACATAATTTCACTCGCCTTCGGCTCGTGAAATTAAAACTGTCAAAGTGTCACTCGGGAAAAATTCAATAATTTCAGAGCTCTTGTGCAATTACTACTGAAAATACATACACAAATTAATTCTTTGACAAGGTTGTCAAAACCAAACTTTCAATATAATTAGTTAGCATGACGACGATCTTGGTTTTCATGACGATGATTCAAAACGACTGTTATTGTCTACCGATTTGACTTTCGAATATTATGTCAAAATAATTTTATTTCATCGAATTGTCGCGTTAATTTCATTAAAACAGGAACACAATAAGATATATTTGAAATAATATAGTAAATAATATCTAAATATTAGTTTATTGCATGTATTATAATTACTTTAAGGCCATATTAACATATCTAAATTAACACGCGTGCGGAAAAGTAAAAACCGCGTGCGGAAAAGTAACACGCGTGCGGAAAAGTAACACGCGTACGGAAAAGTGAAACTTTCTAAACTACAATGCGTGCGCGAAAGTAGACATTTTTACACGCTCGTAGAAAAATTATTATTTATTTCGTATAGAAAGTATCTTTATTTTAAACAAATTAATTTATTTAATAATTGACCTTACAATACCGGGTGTCCACTTATATTTTCCCCCATTTTAACTGCCTATAACTTCTAAACGGCTCAAGATAGAAATATGCGGTTTTTACTGAAATGTTTTATTTTAGTAAGAGTTTTGTCTGAATGGATAGAATTTTTTATGTCGCTTTCAAATACGAAATAAAAAATGGCGGATTTTTGAAAAAAACTTTGTTGACTTTTTTTTAATGGAATACCCAGTATATTTTTTTGTAAATTGAAAGAAAGGTCATTCACCTATCTAGCGATATAAAGTTTTTCAAAATCGGTTGTCAAATCACTGAGTAATTAATTTTTAAAATGAGAGGTGCAACGTGGATATCACATACCTAAATAACATAACTAAGCTAGTTATGTGATTTCCACATTGCATCTCTCATTTTAAAAATTAATTGCTCAGTCATTTGACAACCGATTTTAAAAAAATTTTTATCTCTGGATAGATAAATGACCGTTTTTTAAATTTTTTAGGTAAATGATCATTTTTTTTATATCGCTTTTAAATAAAAAATGGCGGATTTTTGAAAAAAAAACGTTGTTGACTTTTTTTATTAAAACACCCAGTATATTTTTTGTGTCTTGAAAAAACGGTCATTTACCTATCCAGCGATATAAAAATTTTTAAAATCGGTTGCCAAATGACTGAGCAATTAATTTTTAAAATGAGAGATGCAATGTGGAAATCACATAACATAATATCATTTTGCTCAGTTATGTTATTTAGGTATGTGATATCCACGTTGCACCCCTCATTTTAAAAATTAATTACTCAGTGATTTGAAAACCGATTTTGAAAAACTTTATATCGCTGGATAGGTGAATGACCTTTCTTTCAATTTACAAAAAAATGTACTGGGTGTTCCATTGAAAAAAAGTCAACAAAGTTTTTTTTTCAAAAATCCGCCAATTGAATTTCGTATTTGAAAGCGATATAAAAAACTCAATCCATTCAGACAAAACTTTTACTAAAATAAAACATTTCAGCGAAAACCGCATATTTCTATCTTGAACCGTTTAGAAGTTATAGACAGTTAAAATGGGGGAAAATATAAGTGGACACCCGGTATTTACTGTTATGTTATTAGATTTAATTTATAGAATTTAATTAAAAATTAATACATATTTACTTCTAGACCAGGACTAATCTGTAAAAAAACTTGTATTTTTGGATGTGAGAGGTGGCATTCGGATTTTTGCAGATAAAGTTAGGTGACACCTTCAGTAATAATAATTGACTTATGCTCCTTCTCAAATATGCCCGGAACATTAATAAAAAAATTAAAATATTTCGAAAAACATCCATTTTTTTCTGCTTTCTTTGCTTATAACTTTAAAACGGTTCGTTTTGGAAAAAAGTCGTAGAGAAATACAATAAAGATAATTGAATTTTGTATGATATACGACTGGTCGAAAATGTCTTAAGGTATTACCTTTTCTGCAATATAGCAATAAATACAAAATAAGGGGGCAAAATCATCTGTTGTTATTCAATGTTTCTTAACCACTTTGGTGGCACTTAGAACCTTAGTAATTCGCTTAGAAAATTCTTATAACTTACTTAAATGGTCTACCAAATTTCATTAAAATCGACCTAATAGATTTTGCATAATAAATTTGCAATATAAATGTTTTTAAAAAAGTTCAAATTTTTTAAAATCTTTCTGAACAAAAAGTAGACCATTTAGAAGTTGGCTAATTTTTTTACATATAAAGAGGTGCTCTACCTATCTACTACACTTTACAGAATTAAAATCGGATTATTTAAGGGGCCTCAGCAATGTTTTAAAATTGTAAACAATTTTTTGGCTTATAAACAAATAGCTTTGTTTAATAATAAAAAAATAATTTTTAGCAATGCAAATAATTAAAACCGGTATAATTTGACTTAAACTTTCAAATGCTGTCAGCAGAATTGCTATTTTATTTTTTAATCAAAAGTTATTCTCGTTCAAAAATTGTAATTTTTCGATTTTTTGAATGTTCCACCGCGTTTATCTCGAAAACTATGTATCCTACGAAAAAACTTGTAAAAACATTTTTTGCTTAGAATTACCCAAGAAATACAAAAAAATGTTTTATATACAAAAAAATGTTTTATTTTGCGAAAAATAGATTTTATGTAATTCCTCAAGTTCTTTGTTTATAACAATCTTATCGACATCCGGATCAACTGTTAGCCAAAAAATTCGTGTTACGGGTCAAAATACATAAAAAAACTTGGGTAAGTCCATCTAAATAAAGGAGCCCGTAGCACCCCCTCCTGGACACAGCACTAATTTGTTTATAAGCCAAAAAATTGTTTATAACTTTAAAACATTGCTGAGGCTGCTTAAATAATCCGATTTCAATTCTGTAAAGTGCATTAGATAGGTGGAGCGCATCAAAGTTGACAAATCTTTGTATGTTCTAGTTTTTTTTGTGCAAGATTTTAAAAATTTTTAATTTTTTAAAAAAAGTTTAGATTGCAAAATTTGTCCAAATTGTCCAAATTTGGTGAACGGTTTTAGCATGTACATAAAGTTAGCCAATCACTTCTCGCAAATCTTATGACAAGCACAATGGGAATTTGCCGCTTTTTTGCCGTTAATTAGTTGTGAAAAAATTAATTTTGTCGCTCTTTTATTTTTCTTAATATTCGATGTTTCGCTAACTTCATATGAAGTTAGCGAATCACAACAGCAAAAAATGTTTCAAATTCAAATCGAGTTGGTGCTGAATTTGCCGCTTTTTTGCCGTTAATTAGTTGTGAAAAAATTAATTTTGTCGCTCTTTTATTTTTCTTAATATTCGATGTTTCGCTAACTTCATATGAAGTTAGCGAATCACAACAGCAAAAAATGTTTCAAATTCAAATCGAGTTGGTGCTGAATTTGCCGCTATTTTGCCGTTAATTAGTTGTGAAAAAATTAATTTTGCCGCTCTTTTATTTTTCTTAATATTCGATGTTTCGCTAATTTCATAAAGGGTGGGGAATTAGTGTGAAGAAGTCCAATTACTCGTTTATCGTAGGAGATACGAAAAAAAGTTATTTAGTTAAAAGTTGGTGCCTAGACAGGACCATAATCTGAAAATATTTTCAAATATACAGGGCTATTCGTATTGACAGGGTGACACAAAATTATGTTTATTTAAATAGAACACCCTATATATTTTTACATTTTTGGATTCTCCTGTACGTCTACTTTCCTAAAATATAGGCTTTTGTAGTAATATACGAAGTAGTTTAAAAGATAATTACGTTTTTTGTTAATTTCGTAGCAATATTCACACCCTGTAGAATTGTAGTAACTTGACATAAAAATTTCTATTTATATTGAAAATATTTTTAAAATAGTCTACTATTGTTAAACATTATTAATATAGAGAAACGTTTAGTTTTAGTATACAAGGTTGGTCAAAACTAGGAATGAGTATTTTTTGAGCTTTCTTAAGTGGATTTTAGTATAGTATTTTGGTATTGTGAACCAACAAATTTGTGATAATTATAGAGGAATAACACTACTAAGCACAACATATAAAATATTGACTTCAATAATAAGAAAAAGATTGTCAAAGATCACGAAGAAGAGAGTGGGACATTACCAATATGGAGTCACAGAAGGAAGATATATGGAGGAAGGAAGAATAATGGAAAAAGCAAATGAATACAAACTGGAATTAGAAATGCTATTCATCAACTTCAAACAGGCATTTGATTCCATTAAGAGAAAACAACTAACGATTGCCCTGGAAAAATAAAAAATCCCACATAAACTCAGAAAATTAATAAATATGACAATGAGAACTACCAAAATTAGCATAAAAACGCAAAGAGGCGAGACAGATGAATTCATTATAAATAAAGGAGTGAAACAAGGGGATGCCTTATCCATTGTTTAATATAACTTTAGAATACGTACTACGAAATATAAACAAAGGAAACCTAAGAACAAGAGGTGGACAAATAGTCGCCTACGCAGACGACATTGTTATTATTGCAAAGAATAGAAACATAATGAAAGAAATGCTAAAAGAAATAAAAGAGAAAGGGGAGACAATGGGCGGTTAATTAGTTGTGAAAAAATTAATTTTGCCGCTTTTTTAATTTTTTAATATTCGACGTTTCAATAACTTCATAAATATGAACTTGGTGAATTACAACAGCGAATAATGTCTCAAATTGAAATCGAGCTTGTGCTGAAAAGTGAATGGTACCACTTTTTACGATATTGTAACATATTTTTCTTTTTTTATAATTCTGATAACGCTGCACGATAATTTCGTAGAATACGTCTGGTAGACTTGCATCTCCGCACAACTCTTTTGGGTCCCGATTGACGTTTCTAGTGGTACGCGGTACGAATAGATTATTATTAATTTATGGATATCCTACTTAAAACATAATATAATTTCATCTAACATAATATCCTCACTGTATAAAATATTTGAAATTAAATATAAAAGGAGGGGGTAAATATATGAATTTATCTTTTATAATATTATTAATAGTATAATGAATTTATTCCAACTCAAACCTCCTTACTGTATAAAATACTTGAAATAAAATATAAAAGGAGGGGGTGAATATATGAATTTATATTTTAAAATATTATTATAGAAAACTTGAAATAACATATAAAAGGAGGGGGTAAATATATGAATTTATATCTTAGAATATTATTATAAAATATAAATTCATATATTTACCCCTCCTTTTATATTTTATTTCAAGTATTTTATACAGTAAGGACGTTTGAATTGGAATACATTCATTATCTTAAGAAGGAGCCAGTTTGGAGAGAAATCCTGGGACAGGTCGATTTTTATTTTGAAATTATGACTTTTTAGCATATATATCACACTAGTGACGTCATACATCTGGGCGTGATTACGTAATGGATGATTTTTTTAAATGAGAGTACGAGTCGTGTGATAGCTAATTCGAAAGGTTATTTAAAGCTCTATTCAGTAATATAAACGTTAACATAATTATTTATACAGGGTGTCCAATTTTTTTTGAATTAAAGTAATTGAGACAAAAAGGAGAATGTACGTAATTCATTTATTTCAAAATACATTTGAATTCTGTCAGCAAACAGAATGAAATATTTATTTGACAAATAAGCATTGTTTTTCGCTTAAATTCAACGTTAAAACTGACACCCACCTGTCTCTTAGCAATTTGAACATTCAATTTAAGCGAAAAGCAATGTTTATTTGTGAAATAAACATTATAAACTGTTTTTCTGACAGCAGTAAAATGTATTTTAAATTAACTAAATTGCGTACATTCCTCTTTATGTGTAAATAATTTTAATAATAAAAAAAATTGTACACCCTGTATAAATAATTATGTTAATATTTATACTACTGAATAGAGAATTAAATAACCTTTCAAATGAGCTATCACACAACCCCTACTCTTATTTAAAAAAATCATTGATTACGTCATCATGCCCAGATGGATGACGTCACGAGTAGGTATAGTATATATGCTAAAAAGTCATAATTTAAAAATAAAAAACGACCTGTCTCAGGATTTCTCTACAAATTCGATCATTCTCGAAATAATCAATTTATTTCAACTCAAACGTCCTCACTGTATATGTTTATGTATATTATGTTTAAATGAGATTGATCCGTAATTATTGATGTAATAAAAATAGATATTTAATTAACTAATGGTTGACGTTTTGATTTCCACTGCGGAAATTGTTCTCAAAAAACCTTATTCTAAAAATAGATACTGTGAAGATTTTATGAGCTGATTTGTTTAAGGGTTATAAACTGTTTCCAGAATTTGTAGAATAATCTTTTTTGAGAACGATTTCTGGAGTGTAAATCGAAACGACAAACATACACCAATAATTATTGCCGCTCTCTCCCATTAACCGTTAAAATGTCAACATCTGTACTTTTTTGATTCCCCGTGTATATTTAAATTATACAAAAACATAGATACAATATAATTATTGTGACTAACTACGAAACAATAGTTCTACTGTTTCAGTAGAACAGTAGGACACACAATGAATAAAAGGTTCTTTATTTGAAAATGCAATTCAGCCGGTATACAACACATAATGAATGTCTCGAGTTGTTATCGCAAAATATATTATTTCACTGCAAGACACCTGATGACCTGATATAAAGAAATTTGAACACCATTCGCTAATCAATCGACAAGTAGATAACACACAAAAATTAAACAATACATTTTCGCATTTTACACTTAGGTAGTGTCTTATAAGTATCTATTTTAGTAAACTAGCAGTGCCATTATTTATTCTAAATTGGTTAAATGTTAACACTTTAGTGATTTTTTTATTATGGCGACAAATAATTCATAACAAATATTCATCTTTAATCAATGAATAAAAAATAATAAAGTGTCCACAAAAAAAATACATAACTTTAATCAACGAACTATCTTACAAATTAAAAAAAAACAAACATTTTTCCAAAAAATAACATCAAAATTAGAGTAATTGTTTAAAATGGCCACCATCAACATTATAGTAATTGTTGAAAATGGCCAAAGTCTTGCTTTTTTTATTATTTGTCTGACTGACTTCCTAATATCGTCAGGGTTATTCTTCATTTATTGGAAGGCGTCTCGAATCCGCTCAAAAAGTTCTTCTCTACTATTTATTTACTCGTTCGAAATTTTGGATATTAGATATCCAAAAGTTATTTTTCAGCAATCTTTTTCTGTTTTTCTTTTAATATTTAAGATAGTTCGTTGAGTAAAGTTATGTATTTTTTGTGGACTCTGTATTATTTATTTATTAATTAAAGGTGGTTATTTGTTATGGAATTATTTGTCGACATAATAAGAAAAAATACTAAAATGTTAACATTTTAATTTTAACACTATTAATTAAAATTAGTCACATTTTATTTTTTTTTACTTCGAGTTCTTGCAAGTAACATAATTTTAGAATTCAAATTCAAAAATTTGCCGGAAAAATCATTTTGCCCAAAAATCAAAGTATACCACTAAATTTAGTTTGTCATCCTCTTTTCAATGAAAAATCTATTTTAAAAAAATTCAATGTACAGGGTGTTGCTTTTGGGTCGGAATATTTTTCCAATATTTTTTAATCCGGCCCTGGATTTTTTCTAATTGTAAATAAAATAATTGATTGGACACCTAAAAGAATATTCGCGTGTTAAATATAAAATAAATATACAGTGCGGTTGACAAGTTGTAAGCTGTATTTCAATTTTTTTCTACTTAGAGCTCTCGAAATTCACATAATTTCAGAATTCAAATTCAAAATTTGACCAGAAAAGTCATTTTGCCAAAAATTCAAAGTATACCACTAAATTTAGTTTTTCATCCTCTTTTCAAATGCAAAATCTATTTTAAGAAAATTCAATGTACAGTGTGTTGTTTTTGGGTCGGAAATTTTTTGCAATATTTTTTAATCCGGACCTGGATTTTTTACAATTTTAAATAAAGTAGTTGACTGTATACCTTAAATAATATTTGCATGCAAAATATAAAATAAATATACAGTGTGGTTAAAAAGTTATGAACCAAATAAGAAAATGGCAAAATAGATAAAACACCCAGTATCTTTGTTATTAATGAAGTAAGATACATTAAGTATGATATTTTTGAGACCGCCCAAGGGTCCTCTTTCTACAGTTAACGTATGTTACTTTCCCAATGAAACACCCTGTATAAAGAAGACCAAATTTATGACAATTAGTAAAAAACCAATACTAACCAGTAACAAAACCAATGGGACTTCTCAACAGAAATTAAACAGCAAATAATAAAAGCAGAAGCAGCATACGTTAGAATGAGACCCATTTTTAACAGTCGAGACATATATCATTAAAAACAAAATATCGTCTGTTGAAATGCTACATATTCACAGTTCTCATCTACGGAATGGAAGCGTGAACACTAACTGTTGCATCTATGAATGTTCTCGAAGCTTATATTAGCCGCTAATTAGAGGCAAATTCAGCACCTAGTCGATTTGAATTTTTGAGACATTATTTGCTGTTGTGATTCGCTATGTTCATATAAAGTTAGAGACACATCAAATATTTAAAAAATAAAAAAGCGGCAAAATTAATTTTTCCACAACTATTTAGCGGCAAAAAAGCGGCAAATTCAGCACCAACTTGATTTCAATTTGAAACATTATTCGCTGTTGTGATTCGCTAACTTCATATGAAGTTAGCGAAACATCGAATATTAAAAAAAAAAAATAGCAGCAAAAGTCTTCTTCAACTTCTTGCAACCATTTTGATTTTGGTCTTCCTCTTTTCTTTCTTCCTACTGGATTCCATTCTATCATAGTATATGTCACAGCTTCATCTCCTGCCCGTCAGATGTGACCTAACTATCTAACTCTGCATTGCTTTATTTTGGTCACGATATCTTCTTTTAGTACTTTCTTAATCTCTGCATTTGTTCGGCTTCTATATTAATTTTGCTCTGTTCTGATTGGTCCTTTTTAGTCATCGTCATTGTTTCCGCTGCGTATAATAATATTGGTCTAATTATGGTGTTAAACATTCTTATCTTGGTTTTAATAGACAGTATTTTGCTTTTAAGTAGTGTTTTATTTGCAAAATAAGCTTTATTCGCGGCCAATATTTTTTCTTTTATTTCTGTATTCTTTCACCCGTTTTGCTTATTGTCACTCCTAGGTATTTGAAATGTTCTACATCTTCAAACTCTGAATTTCCTATTTTGGTTTTTCCTTTTATTGCTGTTTTCCCTAGTCTTAATATTTTTGTCTTTTCTTCATTTAATGTGAGTCCCATTTTCTCCCCTTTCTCCTTTATTTTTTTTAGCATTTCTTTCATTAAGTTTCTATTCCTTGCAATAATAACAATGTCGTCTGCGTAGGCGATTATTTTCTACCTTTTGTTCTTAGGTTTCCTTTGTTTATAGTTCGTAGTACATATTCTACAGTTAGATTAAACAATGGATAAGGCATCCCCTTGTTTCACTCCTTTATTTATAATGAATTCATCTGTCTCGCCTCTTTGCGTTTTTATGCTAATTTTGGTAGTTCTCATTGTCATATTTATTAATTTTCTGAGTTTATGTGGGATTTTTAATTTTTCCAGGGCAATCGTTAGTTGTTTTCTCTTAATCGAATCAAATGCATGTTTGAAGTCGATGAATAGCATTTCTAATTCCAGTTTGTATTCATTTGCTTTTTCCATTATTCTTCATTCCTCCATATATCTTCCTTCTGTGACTCCATATTGGTACTGTCCCACTCTTCTTCGTGATCTTTGACAATATTTTTCTTATTATTGAAGTCAATATTTTATATGCTGTGCTTAGTAGTGTTATTCCTCTATAATTATCACAAATTTGTTGGTTCAAAATACCAAGATACTATACTAAAATCCACTTAAGAAAGCTCAAAAAATACTCATTCCTAGTTTTGACCAACCTTGTATACTAAAACTAAACGTTTCTCTATATTAATAATGTTTAACAATAGTAGACTATTTTAAAAATATTTTCAATATAAATAGAAATTTTTATGTCAAGTTACTACAATTCTACAGGGTGTGAATATTGCTACGAAATTAACAAAAAACGTAATTATCTTTTAAACTACTTCGTATATTACTACAAAAGCCTATATTTTAGGAAAGTAGACGTACAGGAGAATCCAAAAATGTAAAAATATATAGGGTGTTCTATTTAAATAAACATAATTTTGTGTCACCCTGTCAATACGAATAGCCCTGTATATTTGAAAATATTTTCAGATTATGGTCCTGTCTAAGCACCAACTTTTAACTAAATAACTTTTTTTCGTATCTCCTACGATAAACGAGTAATTGGACTTCTTCACTCTGATTCCCCACCCTTTATGAAATTAGCGAAACATCGAATATTAAGAAAAATAAAGGAGCGGCAAAATTAATTTTTTCACAACTAATTAACGGCAAAAAAGCGGCAAATTCAGCACCAACTCGATTTGAATTTGAAACATTTTTTGTTGTTGTGATTCGCTAACTTCATATGAAGTTAGCGAAACATCGAATATTAAGAAAAATAAAAGAGCGGCAAAATTAATTTTTTCACAACTAATTAACGGCAAAAAGCGGCAAATTCAGCACCAACTCGATTTGAATTTGAAACATTTTTTGTTGTTGTGATTCGCTAACTTCATATGAAGTTAGCGAAACATCGAATATTAAGAAAAATAAAAGAGTGACAAAATTAATTTTTTCACAACTAATTAACGGCAAAAAAGCGGCAAATTCAGCACCAACTAGATTTGAATTTGAAACACTTTTTGATGTTGTGATTCGCTAACTTCATATGAAGTTAGCGAAACATCGAATATTAAGAAAAATAAAAGAGCGGCAAAATTAATTTTTTCACAACAAATTAACGGCAAAATAGCGGCAAATTCAGCACCAACTCGATTTGAATTTGAAACATTTTTTGCTGTTGTGATTCGCTAACTTCATATGAAGTTAGCGAAACATCGAATATTAAGAAAAATAAAAGAGCGGCAAAATTAATTTTTTCACAACTAATTAACGGCAAAATAGCGGCAAATTCAGCACCAACTCGATTTGAATTTGAAACATTTTTTGCTGTTGTGATTCGCTAACTTCATATGAAGTTAGCGAAACATCGAATATTAAGAAAAATAAAAGAGCGGCAAAATTAATTTTTTCACAACTAATTAACGGCAAAATAGCGGCAAATTCAGCACCAACTCGATTTGAATTTGAAACATTTTTTGCTGTTGTGATTCGCTAACTTCATTGTGATTCGCTAACTTCATATGAAGTTAGCGAAACATCGAATATTAAGAAAAATAAAAGAGCGACAAAATTAATTTTTTCACAACTAATTAACGGCAAAAAAGCGGCAAATTCCCATTGTGCTTGTCATAAGATTTGCGAGAAGTGATTCGCTAACTTTATGTACATGGTTTTAGCACATTACAAAAATTTTCTAAGCGAATTAGGAAGGTTCCAAGTGTAACCTAAGTGATGGAAAAACATTGAATAAGGACAGGGTTGTTTTGCTGCTTTATTTTATATTTATTGCTATTTCTGATAGCATCGTATCTGATAGAAAATTTAATTATCTTTGTTTTATTATACGACTTTGTTCCAAAATGAATCGTTTTAAAGTTATAAGCAAAAAAAGTAGAAAAAAAAACGAATTTTTTTGAAATTTTTAAATATTTTTTTTTTATTAATGTTCCGGGCATATTTGAGAAGGAGCATAAGTCAATTATTATTAACGAAGTTTTTTTTTCTTCCTTATTGGCTTTGGATTACTTGATCCATTCAGCCACGATAGATAATAAATTACTGTTTGCTACAATATTCCAAATATAATACATTGCATTAAATAATACATTAGGTACATGTGCGCACATATAATACTTATGCACGCACATACATACATACATATGTAGAAGTGGAAACATTTAATCGACCAGTAGGTATACTCCTCATTCATGGCCCTAACCAACTTAAATTAATTTACAAATAATTAAATCGACAAAAAAAAACTACATGCTAATACTAAATACTAATACTAAATGCTAATAAATATATGTTTTTTTTACACAGCGATAAGGCTTCAACCCGGATCAACCCCGCGGAGGTTTACACCCTCTTTGTGTTTTTAATTTTTTTTTGCTCTTTTTTATTTTTTTATAATTTATTATACTTTTTTTTAATTTATTTATTTTTTTTTTAATAAGATTTAATTATTTTTATACATTTTTTTTGTATACATATTTTTTTGTATACATATTTTTTTGTATAATTTTTTTTTTCTTTTTTTTTAATTTTTTCAATATAAACTTTTATACAATTCTATTCTTATTACCTCCCTGCAAAATCTACTTAATGAACTTTCACAGGGAGACAATATTACATAATAATAATAAACATAAAAAACAATAATTATTGCTAAACACATTCAACCGGACTCATTCAGTGCAAGTTAAATTTTCCTCTTAGTCCTTTTTAAAAACTCCCACATGATTTGTTTACTTTTAGAATTTCTACGAGACAAATATAAAAGAGAAGCATTATTTTGTGGGAAAGGTATTTCTTCTTGAACCAGATTGTGCATCAAAAACTTAATTGCAACATCATTATGTTTGCATCCAAACAACCAATGATTAATATCGTCAACATATCCATTGCAATCGCAAAGATCTGATATTAACGAAGTTATCACCTAACTTTATCTGCAAAAATCCGAATGCCACCTCGCACATCCACCTAAAAACGGATTCTTCCTGGTCTATATAAAAAGTAAAATATTTTCTTTGTTAATTACGTTTACTTTTCTACTGATAATTTTTTTCCTATATAGAAGATACTTTCAAATACCTTTAAGAAATTTAGAATGGAAAATAAAGAATTTATTTACCTGAAGATTGATGATATCAGCTCCATAATGTTTAATTTCTTCTAATATACCTTTTTTCCTATAGTCCCAGTTGAGGGCCCAACTAGGGCAGTAACTGTACATTTGCCTAGTGGCATATTTATCACAAAGAACATTGTAACACATCACAGTGAAGATACCTGCAACGAAAAAAAATACTTTAAAAATTGGCGTGTCGCGTGTCCACCAAAATTTTAAATGGGACGAGGAAATGGTTTTATTTTTTTTTATTTTTATGCCAAGTTCAAACCAAGCACACAAAGCAACGAAAAAACAGAAACATTCATGTTTAGCAAAAGAGTGACAATAAATTCAATACATTTCTACATTTTTATCTTGTTTACAAATTTTTGCTAGTCCCGTCTTGAGTCGGTAAATGACAGAAAGTCTTTGTTTTGTGTATGTATTTTAAGACAGATTGTGTGCGTAGTGTGGAATTGCAGGATCAATATACTCTGGGCTGATTAGCAAAATTCATGGAAAAGTTATTTACCAGCAATTTTATTGCTGGAATCGAAGTATAAGATCCTATATATTAATAATATAGGTATGCAAAGTCCGCAGATAGTGTGCTAATTTTTTTATAAACAAAATGGCGCCGACAAATCGTATTTTTTTCAATTATTGCTCTATAACTCCGAAGATTTTAACTTTACAACAAAAACACCTAAATAAAAATTCACCGCAATTAAATTCTGCATAGATATATGTTTTTCACGATTTGCTCCGACGAAAATTTTCCTCGGAAAATGCGGGTTTTCCTAACAAAAACTATAATTTTCAAATAAAGTTTTAGGTAAGTAATTATTAATCAATAATTAAATAACTTAGTGACATCAAAGATTTCTTGGTATAGATTGTAATTCCAGAAGCCGGTGAAAATTAAACGAATATTTTAGCAACAATTCAATTGTTAATTAACAATTTACGATCGCAATAATAACCAAAATAATCATGATACATTGATCAAACTTATAAAGATTATAAAGATGAGATGCTTGTTTAATATTTTATCGACAAAATATAAATTTTTCTTTTTTTTGCATAATCTTTAAATTTTGAAAAAAAATAGTTATAATACGTTGGTCTAATTAGTAAAGTACAAAGAAAGGTTATTTACCAGCAATTTTATTGCTTTAATCGAATTATAAGATCTTATATATTATTAATATAGGTATGCAAAGTCCACAGATAGTGTGCTAATTTTTTTATAAACAAAATGGCGCCGACAAATCGTATTTTTTTCAATTATTGCTCTATAACTCCGAAGATTTTAACTTTACACCAAAAATACTTAAATAAAAATTCACCCCAATTTAATTCTACATAGAGGCATGTTTTCCCGATTTGCTCCGACGAAAATTTTCCTCGGAAAATGTGGGTTTTCCCAACAAAATCTCGAATTTCCAAATAAATTTTTTGGGTCAGTAATTATTTATCAATAATTATATAGCTTGGTGAAATAAAAGCTTTCTTGGTATAGATTATAAATTCAGAAGCCGGTTAAAATGAAACGAATATTTTAGCAACAATTCAATTGTTAATGAACAAATTACAGTCGCAATAAAAACCAAAATAATCATGAGACATTGATCAAACTTAGAAAGATTATAAAGGTGTGATGCCTATTTAATATTTTGTCGACAAAATATAAATTTTTCATTTTTTTGCATAATCTTTAAATGTTTAAAAAAAATTGTTATAAACAAATTAACATTTCTTAGAAATTGTTTATTATATTCTAATTTTAAAAAATACTTAAAATGCGTATTTCATAGGTCTTAAAAATGAATGCTTTAAAAAAATTTTCCAACCATTTGCAAAAAAGTTAGGAAACAGCAAAATAAATATACGATATCTCCATTCTTTATAATTTGTTTTAATTGTTTCAAAGCTTAAAAGTGAGTCTATGGTACAATCTAATTACTCACAAAGAATGTCAAAAATTAGTGCAATGGTTATATTTTAATCAAAGATTAAAAATACTTATTTTTGTAATTTTTAGCGCGAAAGTACGCTTGATACAGAGCCGGAGATAAAATGTTCACTCGAAGCGACTGACACGCTTAAACTCACGCGAGTTGTGTATGTGGGCGGGTAGCTACGGTACTGTATTATTCTACTTTCGCGCGTGTAAATTACAAAAAAATATATTTATAATCTTTAATTAAAATATAACCATTAAGCTGATAATCGATATTGTTTTATAAATAATTAGCTTGTACTCTAAACTCACTTCTACGCTTTGAAAGAATTAAAAAGAATTATTAACACCGTAGTAATAGTATGTTTACTTTGCTGTTTCATAACTTTTTTGCAAATGGTTGCAAAACAGTTTTAAAGCATTCATTTTCAAGATATTTGAAATGCGCATTTTAGTTATTTTTTAAAATTATAATATAATAAAATCTTTCTGAGAAACGTTAATTTGTTTATAACTATTTTTTTTAAACAATTAAAGATTATGCAAAAAAATAAAAAAATTATATTTTGTCGACAAAATGTTAAATAGGCATCTCATCTTTATAAGATTTCAAAGTTTGATCAGTGCATCTTAATTATTTTGGTTATTATTGCGACCGTAAATTATTAATTAACAATTGAATTGTTGCTAAAATATTCGTTTAATTTTCACCAGCTTCTGGAACTGTAATCTAAACCAAGAAGGCTTTTAAGTCACCAAATTATTTAATTATTGGTAAATAATTACTTATCTAAAACTTTATTTGAAAATTAAAGATTTTGTTGGGAAAACCCGCATTTTCCGAGGAAAATTTTCGTCGGATCAGATCGGGAAAAACACGTCTCTATGCATAATTTAATCACGGTGAATTTTTATTTGAGTGTTTTTGTTGTAAAGTTAAAATCTTCGGAGTTCTAGAGCAATAATTGAAAAAAAACACGATTTTCGGGCGCCATTTTGTTTATAAAAGAAGTAGCACACTCTCTGAGGACTTTGCATACCTATATTATTAATATATAGGATCTTATAATTCGATTCCAGCAATAAAATTGCTGGTAAATAACTTTTCCCAAAAATGGCCTATTCTCCGATAATCAGCCCAGACTAATATAGTTTCAACAATGATTATTGACGGTTTTCTCCGATCAGTTTATATGTTAGTTTAATAAAAGTAAAAAAAAACTCTATCTAATAATAATAGTTTCCCGTTTTATACCCCTAACGCGGCTTTGGGATTATAGCAGGGTAGTCTGCTATATCTAGGGCCTACGGTATACAAGGAAGGTAACAGGGCCACTGCTACGCTCCAACCACCTATTATTACCCCTGGTTTTACCTAAGGTACTCATTTATTCAGGTTGAGTCAACCTGGGGCTTATAGACATTTTAAAAATGTCTAGATGTTCTCACCGGCGCGGCGCTGGGTTTCGACCCTGCTTACCTGCGTGAAAGTCAGACATGCTACCGGGTGAGCTATCCGGCCCCTAAAAAATCTCTATCTAAAATGGCTTTTCCCAGCGTATCTCATATATGTGCTAGGCTAATCATATTATAGGCGATCGGCAACAACCCCTAAAATTACGTTATACCGACCACGAAAACCAACTTTAAGGTGAATGACCAATTTTGGTTATTCTTTATATTTTCAAGGTCGCGGATCCGTTGTATTTTCAAAATCTTTCTAAAGCACCACATCTCAAATGCTTCTAAGTTCTTTGTGTTGTCTACTTTCAGTGTCCAGCTTTCCATTCCATACAACAAAGTCGAGAACACGTAGCATCTTAAGGCTCTTATTCTCAGCTCCAGAGGAAGGTCTCGATTAACAAACATTTTTTTCATTTTTATGAATGCCTGTCAATTTCGATGCGTGTCTTGATTTCTCTACCGTGGTCGTTGTTTTCTGTTACTCAGGTTCCCAGATATTTGTAGGTATTTACTCTTTCTACATGTTTTCCGTCGATATCTAGCCTTCCTACTGTGTGTTGTTTAGAAATAATCATGAACTTGGTTTTCTTAACGTTCATTTGTAGTTCATATTTTATACTGACTAGATGTACTCTATTTACTAATCGTTGCAGTGCTTCTAGTCTAGACCTAGACTGTTTGCAAAAATATCGGTGTCGTCTGCGAATCTTATGTTGTTCAAGATTTTTCCGTTTATTGATATACCCTGTTCTTCCTCTGATATTGCTTCCTTAAAAATAGCTTCGCTGTACAGATTGAATAACAATGGAAAAAACACGCCCTGTTCGCGCTCCTCTTGTGCAACTGCTCCACATGATGGATACGTTCATAACAACTATTACACGCAGCTTCTAGCAAAATTATTTTTAATATTTTCTTTGAGGACGATTTCCGGAATGGAAATCGAAACGTCAGTATTTTTTAGGTAATAATGCAATTTTCATTACAACCAAATTGTGGCTAATCCCATATAAACATATGTACATAATTAATACTTAGCTTGAACATGCCACAAGACAACATTTTCATAACATTGTTATGGTAGAAATATTTTATTTTTAAATTAAATAAACATATTCAGTACAATTCAACATGACATGAGACATGAACAAGGGATATGAGAACCGTAACTGGATAATGTCAAACAAAAAAATCAAAAGGATTTTTTTAGTTATAGTCTAAGTAATGAAGTAGGACAAAATCTCGCAGTTTTTACAGAATAGATCGATTTGTTTGAAAATTTGAAAATAAGTAGTGGATAGTCCAAGGAGCAAAATCTATATGATGCCGAAAAGCGCTTTTAAACCATGGGGGTGGTTGTCACCTTATCTCGGGGGGTGGACATTTTTTATTATATTTTGACCACAAAAGTTGGTAAAAACATTCATTCTAAGCAAAAAACGTTCTATTCATTTTTTTGATCAAATTAATAGTTTTCGATTTATTCGCTATCGAAAGTGTTAGTTTTATATCGAAAAAATCAATGTTTTTAATAAGTTTTCTGCTAATAACTCCAAAAGTTTTAGTTTTATCAAAACAACTGTACTTGACAAAAATTTACCTTTTAAAAAATAAACAAAACCATTGTTTTTGGATTTCTTTAAGACAAATAGTAATCGAGGTATACTTTATTATATGTTAGCTCTTCTTCGTCAAATGATAAATATTTTAGTTTCAAAGTCAAAAGACGGGAAAGCTATGCATTTTTCGAGGATAACTTATTCAAACTAATATACCTAAAGTATTTAAATATCTATCTCCAAAAATAAAAAAAAAGTCTCTAGCTCAAAAATTAAGTGACTTATAATGAAAAGAATGTTAGTCTTTATTTTTTTCAGCGAAAAAGTGATCGGATCAATCCCCTAATCACCACCCTAGTTAAAATTAGTAATTGACCTTATTTGGTCTTCTTTATTTATGTATTATTAATAGGTTCTAGAAGTTTTACCGGCTTAGAATTATTAGTTTTAAAAAAACTGGAGTTAAAAGCGAATAACGAATTTTTGTAGTTTGGAAAAAACGGCATTTTTTTCAGAACAGAAAGATTAGCATCAGAGATATGAAAAAATGTTTAACTATGAAATTGTAGCTTATTTAATTCGCAAGAACTTGGTTTTTCAAAAAAATTTTCTAAGGCAAAAATTGAGTGAGTTATTGACAATTAAAACTTGTATGGGCCATTCCACGATCATACGCCTGTTTTGGATTACTTCGACAACGAATATTTTACTGTGCAACATAAGAAGTACGAAAGTAAATGGCGCTAATAATTATTCCAATAAACAACAATATAATTTGCGATTTAATTTCGTTCTTCTTATTTTGCACAGTAAAATATTCGTTGTCGAAGTAATCCAAAACAGGCGTATGTTCGTGGAATAGGGTATAATACCATGCAAAAACCACCTTTACCAACCCTCTCAAAGTTACCTTTTTTGCGACTGAGGATTTTAAAAAGATTTAATATTAATAGGCTTATAGATCTTGTAAAAACCTACAAAATTCTTTTTTTACCAAACTTTCTAAGATAAAAAATAGAAAAGTTAAGGTTAAAAAATCAATTTATTTTTTTTTTGAAAAAAAAGGAGAAATCCAATTGGAAGCATAAGAAGGTAAGTTGGCAGTGATTTTAGTCTTATTCACTCTTCTTTTTTTGGGTATTATTAATAGATTCTATAAGTTTGACTGGCTTAAAATGATCAGTTTTTAAAAAACTGGAGTTAAAAGCGAATAACGAATTTTTGTAGTTTGGTAAAAAATGCCATTTTCTTCAGAATAGAAAGATTAGCATTAGAGATATGAAAAAATGTTTAAATATGAAATTGTAGTTTATTTAATTCCCAAGAACTCGGTTCGAAAAAATTTTTCTACGGCAAAAATTGAGTGAATCGTAAATGAGTATATCGAAAAACATTGATTTTTGAAGTTATACTTCTTTACGATCGAGAGTGAAGTTTTATAATTCCCTGGCGCATACGCGCACAGACAGTATGTAGTTCGTTACTAATCTTTCAAGATAGGTATGTATATATCAGCGAAAATAAGTCATTAAAAGAATATATTAGTGAAAAAAAACCTATACAGAAGTAAAAACTTCAAATTGTATTTTGGTATAAAATCGTTTATTTAAAAACTATCTAAAAGTCATCCACATGGATTGCAAAACGTTTTCGTTATGATCAGAACATCTTCAGTGCCTGGAATGAAGTATTTCCACGTTAGATTAAGGCAAAAAGGTTAAAATTGTGACTGTTAATGAGAAAAATATGTGGAGAATACTTACATTCCGCAAAGTAGTTGTAACTAGCACACCAATGAAGGTGGTAACTTCATAATATATGGCTTACATTATAAATTTTGATAAAATATTGTGACTACTAGTCGATGTTAAAATATTAAATTATGTATGTGCCTAAAGAGCAACATGCTTCCCTGCTCGAAAAAACTAGGTACTTGCCATTTCAATTAGCACAGACCAACTGATATAAAAGGAAAAGGAATGACAAAGAGTGACATGACAAGACAAGGTAAAGTCAATTTTTGGTTACGAACTTCAAAAACTGTAGTTTTAATTTTTGGATTTTAATTAAAATGTAAAGGTAGTTAATAACTGATTGAAAATATAATTAAAACTGTTTAAAAATATGTTGAGAATCTATTAAGTAAAGTCTAAATTAGCAACTCTCTAATCCAGAAAAACTTTTGGTTTGTTGGAAATAAGATTGGTATATTTCATGGTTAGAAGCGTGACGTCATCGATTGTAAAATTTAAAGGTGAAAGTTTAATTTAGTTTTTCGAACAGGGAAGCATGTTGCTCTTTAGGCACATACATAATTTAATCTTTTAACATCGACTAGTAGTCACAATATTTTATTAAAATTTATAATGTGAGCCATATATTATGAAGTTACCACCTTCATTGGTGTGCTAGTTACAACTACTTTGCGGAATGTAAGTATTCTCCACATATTTTTCTCATTAACAGTCACAATTTTAACCTTTTTGCCTTAATCTAACGTGGAAATACTTCATTAACTAACCTGTTAAGTATATTATTTATTTCGTTGAAATTATATAATATAAGTATAACTTCTTACGTGCGTACAAAGATTCTTTTTTTTTTTTCGATATAAAACTAACACTTTCGATAGCGAATAAATCGAAAACTATTAATTTTATCAAAAAAATGTGTAGAACGTTTTTTTGCTTAGAATGAATGTTTTTATCAACTTTTGTGGTTAAAATTTAAATAAAAAATTTCCACCCCCCGACATGGGGTGGCATCCACCCCCAGCGTAAAAGCGCCTTTCGACATCTTGTGTGAGCATAATAATTCTTGTGTGTTTGATTTGGCAACATGGCGGAGATCGAGGAAGTTAAGAAAGAATTGAACAAATTGAATAAAAGTGATCTAATAAGGATAATAATTGAAAAGAAAGTGCCTTTGGACATAAAATCAAGTGATAAAGTGGTTAAGTATGTGGAAAGTGATGAAAATACCAAGTTTCCTGATGTAACTACTGAAATATCTGATAACAGTTCAACTGACCACGCCCATGCGGTAAGTCACTTAACATTAAAATATGACCTCAAAGTCGCAAACATCCAACTTGAAGCTTCAACACGTATTATCAAAGAACTTGAACGAACGATTAGTAATCAAGATTATATTATAAATTTGCTACAAAACCCAGCAAATTTGCAGGTTAACCATGTGCCAAATACAAACAAACAAAGCGGTGTTGCCGGTCATCCTCCAAATTCCGTCGCTAAAGCTGAAGGAAAGAAAACCAAGGGCATACACGAGACACGTGAGAATATAACAATTACAAACCAGCAATTCTCAAGCGCCCTAACGCAGGCTCAACAAAGTTTGAAAATGAATGATATCCACAGTCTTGGCCAAAACCAAAACAAAACTCGGTCCGATGCAAAAGTTGTGGGAAATAACAGCGAGAGTGAGGAGCTTGCAACAAAAGACAAGGTGTGGATTTATGCAGCAAAGTATAAACAATCTTATAGTACACAAAAATTGGAAACATACCTACAAACAAAGTTTCCCGGGCATGAGTTCTCGTGCACTTTATACGAGAATAAGGTAAATGGATCCAATTCTTTCAGGATTACGGCAGATGCAGAATTGAAGGATATTCTTTTTCAACCACAGACATGGCCAAAGGGAATAGAGGTGAGTGAATATTTTTTCGCAGAAAATATTCCGTCAATAAACCTCCTAACCAAGGTAGATACTTTAACAGGAAAAGACAACAGTGAAAGTGTTATTTTAAAAAACTCTGTACCATTTTATAATAAACAAAATTCGTTAGCAAACTCTGACCAAGTTAGTCTAGTTAGTATTTTTCATGTAAACACCCAAAGTTTAATAAACAAAAATAGATCAGCTTAATGTTTTTTTGAAAAATAAAAGATACAATATATTATGTTTCTCTGAACATTGGCTCAGAGAAAACGAATTAACAACATTAAAGTTTGATGGGTACTTTTTGTCAACTTTTTTCTGTCGGAAGGTAAGAGAACATGGAGGTGTTGCAATTTTTAGCGATAATAAATTTTCTACACGACCAGTTTGTTTGAATCATATATCATGTGAATATGAGGGTGAATTTTGTGCATTAGAAATTACAGATATTAAAACTATTCTAGTAACAGTGTATAGAACCGGAAATGGGAATTTTAAAATATTTCTAGACCTTTTTGAAAAGTTATTGGTGTTTTGCTCTGCTAATTTTTTGGAAATAATAATAATTGGGGATTTCAACATTGATTTTAAAAAATCTTCTAATGAACTCAGAATTTTCCGTGATCTAATTTCTACTTTTGGCTTAACAATAAATATTAATGAATATACTAGAATAACAACTAGATCAGCAACTTGTTTAGATAACATCTTAACAAACATAAACAGTGGGATAGTTGGTTGTGGAATTGTGGACCCATGTATCTCTGATCATCTTGCTCAATTTATTAACTTAAAAATAAAATCTGAAAAAAATCATAGTGCAATTACATACACAAGACGTATAACGAGTAATGGCATACTGAAGTTGAAACATTCGTTAAATAACGTTGATTGGTCTTTAGCTATTTCTCTCAAAACAGCAACAGAATTAGCTCAATTTATTACTGAAATATATCAAAAGTTAACTGAAATCAATTTTCCATTAAAAAAATTGCGAAGTCAGAATAAAGCTCCAATTTCTTGGTTTGATGATGAATTAAAACTTATGCGAGAAAATCTTTCCACAGTCAAGGTAATTGCTGACGTTACAAAAAATTATAGTGAATATAATAAGTTTAAGAAGCATTATAGATCAACAATATCATTAAAGAAAAAACTAGCTTATTGGTATTTCTTTTCAAATTCTGAAAATATATCTCGTGACAGTTGGAAAGTTATAAACTATCACAGAAATAAAGGTCAAAATAAAAAAGTTAGTCCTAGTACGATCTCATCAAACGATTTCAATAATTACTTTACTTCAGTAGCTAAAAATATTAGAGGTTCTTTCAGTTCTACAAATGAAAATGTAGCTATAGATATTTTGAAAGATGTACACTCTCCTTGCCACTCTTTATTTTTACTACCTGTTACTGATATTGAAATCAGAAATGTTTTGCGTGGCTTGAAAAATTCACATTGTACAGATTTTTATTTTTTAAACAAAAAAATAATTGTCGAAACTATTGATATTGTTATTGACAAATTAGTTTTACTTTATAATAATTGCCTTACTGAGGGGATTTTCCCTGATGTACTAAAAGTAACAAAAGTGTTGCCACTATTCAAAAAAGGGTCTTTAGATGAAATTGGAAATTACCGTCCCATCTCTATCATTCCCATTTTCGGTAAAATTTTTGAAAGCATTCTTAATACTCGTTTGACAGAATATCTAGATAAACACAAAATACTTCACTGTAACCAATATGGCTTTAGAAAAAAGTGCAGCACTACACAAGCTATACAGAAAATTGTGAGAGATATAGTCGACGGCATGGAGGAAGGTCATTTCGTGTCTTTGACATTGTGTGATTTATCCAAAGCTTTTGACTGTGTTTCGCATAAATTAATGTTGGAAAAAATGCATAAATATGGTATAAGGGGAACCACTCTCAATATATTTAGATCTTATTTAACAAATAGAAAACAGGCAGTTTTTCTTAATAATAGCTATTCTGATTTGAACACGGTCGAATACGGGGTTCCTCAAGGTTCAATACTAGGACCCACTTTGTTTCTTATTTATCTGAACGATCTATTTCACTACACTTTTCCCATAAAATGTGTGTGCTTTGCAGATGATACCACTCTCATAAATACTGACATTAATCATCATAATTTGAAAATTAAAATAGATAGTGATACTCAGAAAGCAAAAAACTGGTTTTTGCATAATGGTCTGAAGCTAAATGAAGACAAAAATCAGAATTTGATGTTTAGTTCTGACCGGAAGTATGTCTTAGGAAATAGTGTTAAACTCTTAGGAATTTTCCTAGATGATAATTTGGACTGGAGTGCTCATACAGACTACTTAAGTTCTAAACTTGCTACAACTATATTTTTGATACGCAACTTAGTTTTTATGATCCCTAAAAGTACCCTTAAAATGATCTACTTTGCACTGTTCCATAGCCATTTAAAGTACGGAATAACTGTTTGGGGTGGCTCTTGTCACGCAGACAGAATTTTTAAGTTACAAAAGAAAGTAGTGAGGATACTTGCTGGAGCAGAGTATAGGGAACACTGTAAACCTTTATTTCAGAAGTTAGGTATTATGTCACTACCTTCACTCTATATATATGAGACGCTGATTGAAATTCATTCCAACAAAAGTAAGTTTAACATAAACTCCAACTTCCATGATCACCATACAAGATCGAGTAATGCTATTAGAGCACAACGTTTTAGGTTGACGAAAAGTATAAAAAACTCAACTGATGTTAGTTTGTACAATTTTTTGCCAGATGAAGTAAAAAGTCTTCATTTACAGTCGTTTAAAAATAAAATAAAATCACACTTTTTAAAACATTGTTTTTACACAAAGACAGAGTACTTAGGTACCGCTTATAATACATTATAATAAGTACACTAGTTTGGTCAGGGTTTTTTTGCCGATTATGACGATATTTCATGTTTTTAAGTTTATTTCATGTCTTTACGTTTTTACATAGTGTGTTAAATTTTTTGTTAGTACCTGTTTGTATATCTGTTCATTATAATTTATAATATTTATCTTTTAAATTTTGTCAAAATTTTATAATGTAGGTACGTACTCTTTTGACTTGTCAAAAACAAAAGAAATTTTGTATATTTGATGAAATAAATTCTATTCTATTCTATTCTATTCATCATATAGATTTTGATCCTTGAACTATCCACTACTTGTTGGAATACTTCCAACACATATTTTCTTTTTTCTGTTATATTACTCGTTACTCGTTATAAATTAATTATCGTCACGTTATTAAGAGGAAACAGTAGCGATCAACAAGTAGCGAAAACGCGTTCCAAGATTGCGGCTGTAATTTTGAATATTTTGTCGAGATATTTGGCACACTTATTCGTAATATAATAAAGAATGGCGGTACAGAGCCCAATTTGAAAAATATATTAATATGTGGAAATTACTCTGTAATTAAATACAATATTAAAAAACGAGCATGTACCGCCATTAAGAAGAACAAAAAAATACACTTTCTTCAAATAAACTTTTTTATCCGATGTCTAGATTTTGTGTCATTTTGGAACTACTAAAATTTTTTATTTCATTGGTAGTTCCAAAATTACACAAAATCTAGGCATCGGATAAAAAAGTTTATTTGAAGAAACTCTATTTTTTTGTTGTTATAAATGGCGGTACAGGCTCGTTTTTTTAATATTGTATTTAATTACAGAGTAATTTCCACATATTAATATATTTTTCAAATTGGGCTCTGTACCGCCATTCTTTATTATATTACGAATACGTGTGCCAAATATCTCGAAAAAATATTCAAAATTACAGCCGCAATCTTGGAACGCGTTTTGGCTACCTGTTGATCGCTACTGTATCACCTTAAAACACGCAACTTTACACGTTACCATGTTAATATTATTGAAAAAATAATCTGACAATTCTAAAATCTAACTTCACTAAAAACATCAAAAAATTACTCTCTCGATAAATTATAATTTTAGCGCTTGTTCAAGACCAAAAAAGAAATATAAATATTGGTGTACTATTTCAATACATATTTTCCAACTACCAGAACCACGAAATCGAAGGAAAAAATTTGTAAGTATTTGAAAATTATAATAAAAATTTAAATAAGACTCCCGTTACTAACTATCTACATCCCCATAGTAAGGAAGACGGTAGTAAGTACCCCATTCCTTTACACTACTTATTCTCAAATTTTCAAGCAAATCGATCCATTCTGAGGTAAAGTTCTCGAGTTTTTAGTTTTAACGATTTTTGAGTTTTTAATATCACTCAGAAGTCAAAATAACGATTTTTTTTGTAAAAAGGGTGAAAATCAACATATTTAATATTTTTAACCAAAAAATAAGCATAAAACAAAAAATATCTCGACAGCGTTACCTCACAAAATGTCTAAAGAATAATCCTGAAAATAAAAGTTGACAAAACTTTAAACGCGTTGCATAATATGCAAAATTTCAGGTGGATTGGTTAAGTAGTTTTTGAGCTACAAAGTCCACCGTCTTTGAAAAAATCAGTTTTGAGAAAAACGCCTTTAAAGTTTTGTCAACTTTTATTTTCAATTTCGTTTTTGTCTGTCAAATCGTAAAGTGATACACACCGGAATATATTTTGGAATAGCGGAGTAAGTTACAAAAGAGATGTGCTTTTCTCACTACGCTCAAGTTATGTACTTTCATTTAAAATAATAAAAAATATAAACAATTTCAAAATTTTCATACTATACCCCCCCCTCTTAAGTCTGCACAAATTTGATTAGACCATTAAGTAGATACTATGTCTATTGACTACTATGCTCTAGTGTTGCCCAAGTGCAAGACCAAGACGAGACTTACAGAGTCTTGGTCTTGGTCTTGCGACAGTACACCTGGTCTTGGTCTTGGTATTGCGCTCCAGGTCTTGGTCTTGGTCTTGCAGCAAGAGTCTTGCAAGTCTCGCAGTTGCCCATTAGCCTATTACATATCTTAGAACTAGAAAAACGTAACAGAGTAGGTCAATTTTAAGCTTTAATATCACGGCCATAGTAAAGACCAACCAAATTAATAAATATCTAAACAACTGACAGCGGGTGGGGTTTGAACCTACGATCTAAGCGATCCGTGTCTATATTCCAACTAACCAAAGTTTATTAGGAACTTACGTATTTTTCCGAGCATTTGCCATTGACAAAGTGTGATTTGAAAAGAATTCAATTCAGTGACAGATGTGCACAATATGAAGGGTCAGAGGGAAAAAGGATGAATGTCAATTTTTGGTCATTTTGAGATTGTTGCGCAATCTGTTAGCTTAGAAAGGGTATTTACTATCAACCTGTGAATGGACAAGGGGAAATAAATATGATAATTGTCTTAAAATCACATCACAAGATTGGACGCAAGGAGTAAAAACAATGAATATGTAACTTTATTTCTCATTTTACCGAAAATGCTTGCAGATAGACATTCATCGTTCTTTCCCCTGGCTCTTCATATGTTAACGCCAGTTCTCATTTTGGTACCGAATACCAAACCGAGAATAATACACTTCTCCAAGAAATTAAGACACCTCCTTAAAAATAGGTCATTTTTGATGTCTCGAATTTCCTAAACCTGTTGTCTGATTTAAGTGATTTTTTAATATTATATAGCTTTATTCGGAAGAAGTTCTACTAAATATAAAAAAGAGAAAACTTGAATACTTAGGCCACCTGATGAGGGGTCAAAAGTACACATTCCTACGAAATATAATGCAAGGAAAAATCCAAGGACGAAGAAATCCAGGCCGTAGAAGAATGTCCTGGATGAGAAATTTGAGAGAGTGGTTTGGCTGTACCACTAACGAATTGTTCAAAACAGCAGTAAATAAAATTAGAATCGCCCTAATGATGTCCAATCTCCGATAGGAGAGGCACTCAAAGAAGAAGAAGCCTTATTCGTTAACAATATCGCTGTAATAATATTGTTGCTAGAAATTAAATTGTCGTTGTATAACTTATCGGTACTAATGAGCTTACCAATCAAACTGTGTTTTTTTCTCAAAGTTAGCATCATCCTGTGGAATATTCTAGCATTTATAAAATACTGAAATTAAAACCCAACTACAGTCTGATATTTTTTTAACATTTTGTTTTTTCATTCGCTAATGTTGGATAACAGTAAAGTTGGGTATTTTAACAACTAGTCATGTTTTTCATCAATAAAGGGTGTTTTTAAATAAGTATGGCAAATTTTAAGGGGTAATTATAAACAAACGGGTAGTTTTACCCGTATGCGCGCCAATGGTGAATATTAAATTCTTAATTGTATGTCAAAAATGCGTAATAACTACCTCTTAAAACCCACCAAATTTCATTTGCATATCTCAACCGGTTTTAGAGCAATAAATCGTCAGTTTGTAAGAAAAATTTTAACACTCCCTGTTCGAAAAATTTCGAAACGAAGCATTTGCGAACAAACACTTATAAAGCAAACTGTCAAATTATTTTTCGTGCAGAATTACCCCTTAAAGTTTGCTATACTTATTTAAAAACACCCTGTATTGATGAAAAAAATGGCTAGTTAAAAAAGTACCAAACTTTTTATTATCCAACATAAGCGAATGAATAAAAAAAAAAACAAAATGTTAAGAAAATATGAGGCTATAGTTGGGTTTTAATTTCAATATTTTATAAATGCTACAATATTCCACAGGGTGATGCGAAGTTTGAGAAAAAATACAGTTTGATTGGTACACCCGGTGTACAATGACAAATTTACCTGTCTAGAAACAATATTATTACATCGATATTTATACAGAATAAGGCTAATTATTATCAAACATTAAAATCAAATAAATAAAAAATCAAATTATCAACCACTTAAATCGAACAAGTTTAGGAAATTCGAGAGACCAAAAATGACCCGTTTCTTGGAATAGTGTATATCAAACAAAGAGCGTAACAAAAGAACAGTCGATTGATAAAACAAATGACCAATTTAATTTAACTACCTACAGAAAAAACTGCTATAAATGTCCTTTTGTTTTACATGTATTTTACTGTAAATATTTCTTTGTTGAATGCCTCGTAGACTAAATATTTGGGTATTTGGTTACACCGTATAACCGGCACGGCATTCATTATCTGTTATAGTCTGTCTCCTTATTGTAATCACACTCAGCAGAAAAAATATACATAATAGTCTTATTATTCTATATATCGATATGATTTTTGTATATTTAAATTCCTAGAAAACTAATTAAGGAAAAAAATGAACTACTTATTGTAGGTATATTTTTTATCAGCATATGACATATTTTTAAAAAGTTTTGATACATTATAGGTCTCGATCCGGCGTATGGAAAAAAAATTGATTAATAGCAAGCTGAAAATTTGTTAATAGCTTAACGGTGTCTAGTCGGATAAACTTTCATATATGGGAACACTGGAACAGGGGCAGTTTTAATTGTGGAACAAGTTAAAATTTTGGAACGGTCAGACCACGAAAACGACACATTTATTTTGTCCGACAGAATAGACTTAAATTCTCCGAACTCTCATGCAAAAATCAGACTGCTATTGACATATTCTACATCTTCCACTCATTAAAACGCTCATTTGGTGATAAATAGCAGTCTGATTTTTGCATGAGAGTTTAATCTCTGTTCGGAGAGTTTAAGTCTGTTCTGTCGGACAAAATACATGTGCCGTTTTCGTGTTCTGACCGTTAAAAATTTTAACCTGTTCTACAATTAAAACTTCCCCTGTTCCAGTGTTCCCATATATCAAAGTTTGTCCGACTAGACACCCTTAAGCTATTAACAAATTTTCAGCTTGCTATTAATCAACTTTTTTTCATACGCGGGATCCAGACCTATTAATTTATGAATGGAGGGCGGCTATTCTCAAAACCTGGACAATTAATTTCAGAGCGAAGAATGTATGTTTGTTTATGGTATTGTTCGTAAGGCGCATAAGTCCAATTTTACAATTTTTTTTGCTTCTCATAGAGTACCCTAAGAATATACCCGAACTAATATACTTCATAAAACGACCCTCAGTTCTAATTGCAAGACGCAAGAGTCTTGCAGGCTTAGTCTTGTTCTTGCTCAAATCTTGCACGGTAAGTCTTGGTCTTGGTCTTCCTCAAATTAGGCGGTCTTGGTCTTGGTCTTGCGAAAACGCAAGAACAAGACCAAGACTGCAAGACCAAGACTGATTTTGGGCAACACTACTATGCTCTATGCTTAAACTACTTACATGTTGGTCTATTTGTTGATGGCCTTGCCAAAGGAATCCACGGTCGAGGAGGTGGAGAAGGAGTAGTAACTGAAACAAAAAGAGAGATATCAAAATAAGTTAAAAAAAAACATAATACATAATATGTTATTAACTGGGCGGTATTTTAAACATCTTTTCATACATAAAAAATCTTGCGCCTAGAAAAATTAAGGCGTATCATCATCGTCGTATATCATCGTATTTATTATTCTGTAATTATTCTGTTTTTTTTTAACTCATTTGCTGTTTTAGAATGACTGATATGCATATATGCTAATATTATACAGACTATTTAGTTTTAAATATTAGATATACGGCCTATAAATGGCAACATTGCTTCCCCGCTGCCCACGCAATGCACCTGATTCGCGCCGATTCATTCAGTCATTTGTCATTCTACAGTGGCAATGCAACTCATTCTCATAACGATGGTTTAGTGTGAAAACCTCGTATCTCATTTTACAAAAAATTTTACATGAGTGACTTTAAACTGAATTTCTGCATACTCTAATCTAAAATAGATATGAAAAATGTATGTGTAATGATCTAAACGTACTCAGAATCAAAAATATGTAAAGATAGTTTTTTGTTTTAAGTTATAGTATGCAGAAATTAAGTTTAAAGTCTCTCCTGTAAAATGTTCTGTGAAATGAGAAACGAGGTTTTCACACTAAGCTATCGATAATCAATGTTGCCGATTTTAGAGCTTCCTTCAGTGGGGTATATCTAAGCGAACACTAAACAGTCTGTATTACATTCATAGCATTTTATTAACACGTCTCTTAATGTGAAAATATTATATGATGTTGAATCTATTTTTACAAAAATCTTCTTGATACTTCCAGTTTACTTTCTACCTTCCACCCTTTTTAACGCCACTTATAATATAACTACTTATTCAGATAAAAATAGTACAATTGCATTAAGGTGCCACAAGAAAATAGCTTCAGAACAACATTGATTAGACTCCCAATAATTTTCAAGCATTTGTCTAGTAGTAAATAATTTAAAAAAACTGCAAACAAATCTAAGAAAAATCCTGAAAATATACTGGCCCAGCAGAATAACTAATACAGAACTCTGAGAAAGAACAAAGCAAACTAACATATCTAACATATCAAGGAAAGAAAATGGAAATGAATTGGCCACACTTTGAGGAAATATCAAAGCAACATAACAAGACAAGCACTTGAATGCCGACCAGAGGGGAAAAGAAAGAGAGGGAAACCGGACAACAGCTGGAAAAGAACAATGACGAGAGAATACGAGAAAGGACTAAGATGGGGTGAAGTCAAAAAATAGAAGAGAATGGAAGGAACTAGTACACAGTTTATCCAGAGAATAAAAACAAAAGAAGATGCGTTGTCCCGGCCAGACAGCAATCTTACACTTTTGGCCAAGAAACGCATAAGCGCCCAATACTCTACAAGGATGTAGAGAAATAGAGAGAGAGAGAAATTGTTTTAGAAATGTACTTTGAATTGATTTTCAAAAATGAATAACCATTTTCAATTTCATTGCAACAAGAAACTACAGCCGCATCATATTCTAGTTCAATCAGAGAGTGCAGCAAGCACCTCTACCGGTTTCGAAACTTATTGGTCTCTCATCAGGAGGCACATATGTTGCTCTCTCTGACCCAACCAGAACAAATCCCGGCGTGAAGTTATGGATTGCAACGAACGAAATGGCAGGGATGCCCTAGCGGCAACTGCTAGCAAAAGACGAAGTTTTCAATCTAATAACACATGAAATAATATCAAAAATATTACTCTACATCCCACCAGATTGAAAACAATGGGAACCTTCTCTGGTTGCACCTCTGAGGCTTCTAAAATTTGCAAGCCATAAGAAGGTTCCCACTGTTTTCAATCTGGTGGGATGTAGAGTAATATTTTTTAATGTTATTTTATGTACTATTAGATTGAAAACTTAGTCTTTTGCTAGCAGTTGCCGCTAGGGCATCCCTGCCATTTCGTTCGTTGCAATCCGTAACTGCACGCCGGGGTTTGTCCTGGTTGGGTCAGAGAGAGCAGCATATGTGCCTCCTGATGAGAGACTAATAAGTTTAGAAACCGGTAGAGGTGCTTGCTGCACTTTCTGATTGAACTAAAGTAGTTTCGTGTTGCAACGAAATTGAAAATGGTTATTCATTTTTGATTTACATGTTTACTCTGATTGGAGTACGAAGGGAACCATTCTCGTTGGAACTTTTAAACCGGGAGATATTAACAGAAGTTCAACCACGATTTTCCTTTTGTCTCCGAAGTCCTGCCCTTTGCAATACTGGAAGGTTAGAAAAGGTACTTACAATTTGTGGAAAAATCCACGGGTTTCCTGTGACATTTTCCTGTGAAAATTAGATTTTCCATGAAAAAAAAAATTGGGAGTTGCGATGAATTTTTAAGTCCTGTCATATCCACAGAATAACAGGATGCTATCTATTTTATGAAGAAAATTTTTTGGACAGGACGGTTGCAAAAGGACTAAGGGAGTATACAGATATACAAACATGTAATGAAAATAATGAAATTTTCATAATTTTCTAAGTCCTGCCAACTTACTAAATTAATCATATTTATTTCAAAATGACCCAAAAAAATTTTGGCATGACATCACCTAATGTTTAACTGCACTTGTTTCTTGGAAAATTCTGTATAAAATTTTCACTCTGGTTCCGTGATTTTCTAAGTCATAAAATAAATTTTGTTTAAAATAAATAATTTAAGTAGACATTATTCAAAATGGCAGGATGTTTAGTTACACCTTTTTTACTATATATAGTTAAAAAATTTGTAAGAAAATTCGTGGAAAATTACACGATTTTTTAAGTCATGCCATTTCGCACATATCTCAAGAAGGTTAATATAAATCTATTTTCAAAGAGGCAGGATGGTTGTATTTCAGGGCGTTATACAAATATAGTCATATCACCACAATTTTCGGAGTCATACCATGTCGAGTATGCTTAAAAACACTAATCTAAAACCGTTTACAACTTGGCGGGATGGATCCAGTAATCCGCAGTCATTTTTTTCAACCACACACACACACACACAACTTGGCGGGATAACCGCAAAGATGAATAATACAAAAAATTAATTTGTATATTATTAACTTAACTTATTAAATTAACTTAACTTATTAAATTTCTTAAGGTAGAATATGCAATTTGCAAATTTTTTTTAAAATTTTGCAATAGATTGTTACTGTTTTTTTTTGTTTCTCTTCATTACTTTTATTTATATAGACGATTTATATCATTTTAGTAAATTGTATTTGTTATTTGTTATTGTTCTTATTTATGATTCTTGTAAGCTTTGTCTATAAAATTGTTAAATTTTTCATGACAATAAACCATATTTCTATTCTATTCTATTTAAAACAATCGTATCCTATTAAATATTATTTTCCTGAATAATGTCTCGGAATTTTTACACACTTTTCAAATCTAATAGCAAAGTGTAACATCTTTATTTTAAGTGACTAGATCATATTTTCATCTAAGTAAACGCAATAAAAGTAAATAAACATTTTTTACAATTTATTGGTTATAGTAGGGAATTTACCTACCCATTATATTATACAGGGTGTCCAGAAGCTATCATAACAAACGAAAACCGGAGATTCCTCAGATAATTTTAAGAAAATTTAACTCAATTCACCTAGTTCAAAAATGCTTCCGTGGAAAGCTAAAGCTCTTTAAAGATGGCGTCTTGTAATTCATCATCGTCATAATTCAACCCGGATCTATCCAATGCTGGATATAGGTCTCTCTCAGTCTTGTCCATGCATTTCTGTCCTGTGCTGTCTGCATCAAGTTTCTGTCGATCTGTTTGATGTCATCAGACCATCTGGTTGGCGGACGACCTCTACTTCGATATGCTTCGTCTAGAAGAAGCATATCGAAGCCTTGTAATTAGTTTCTTTAAAATAGCTGCAGAACGCTTTTATTTGGAAAAACGAAAACTGGTACACTTATTTATCTTCCAGAGGTCAATTGTCAATTGTCAATTATCAATTGTCAATTTTTAGTACCGGTCATAGGGGTCCGTTTTGGGTACGGAAACGGATATTTTATCGAATAACTTTTCTCTTTAACTTTTAAGCATTTCTGACACTGGATTATTAAATTCTGGGATAGTTTTGTACTAAAAGGTACTTTTGCTTTAACTCGGAAGAAAACGCAGTGTTCTAGAAAAATCGATTTGAAAAATTTTTCGTCTTTTGGTTTTTTGAGTTTAAAAGAATTTAGAAAAATTCTATTTAGGAAAACGAAAACTGCTACGTTTATTTCTCTTCCAGAGATGAATCGATTTTATCAAATGTGAATTTCTAGTACTGGTCATAGGCATCCGTCTTGGGTAGATCAACGGATATTTTATCTCATAACTTATTGGTCTTTAAATTTTTAGACATTTTTGAGAGTAGAGTATTAAATTATGAGGTATTCTAGTACTAAAAGTTACTCTTGCTTTAAGTCGGCAAATACACCGTTTTTTTTTTATTTTTTTAAATTTTTTTTCAAATTCAAATAAAAGGTGTACAATATAAAAATGGGTGGAAATTGCATTTTAGTGCATAACATGCATCCAAAAGTGCATAAACCTGTCAAAATCAGTGTATTAAGGGCAACATTTTGTTATTTGGGAGGTTTATGGAGTTACGAATACGCAAGCAGAACCGACCTCCGAATCACCTAGTGCCCAGAGTTGCTGCTAAGGCACGTCATCTGGAGTTTCGTGGGATATCGGCAATAAATTAAAGAAAACAGATTATTCGAGAGTTTTTGGGATGGCCGAACAGGAATATGACATTACAACCGACCCTCAGAGCACCTGGTGCCCAGGGTGACTGATCTCGAATTTAGAGAGTTTTTGGAGGTCGATTCTGATGGCGTATTCATGTTCAGCAACCACAAAACTCCTGAGTAATCTACTTGCATCACTTTAGTGTCTGAAAGCCTCGAAATTTAAGAATATGGCGTGTATATTAGTCACCCCGAGCACTAGGTAAATATCTGTCATAATGTGACATTCTTGTTCAGAAACCCCAAAAACCACCTGAGTAATCTGTCTGTATCAATTTACTGCCGAAATTAATATATAAATATGGTACAGAAAATGCTTAACAAATAAAAAGGTACCATAAAATACCATTTTATTATAATACTAAAATACAGGGTGTCCCATTTAAGAAAACTCAGAAAATACTCATTCCGAGTTTCAACCAACCCCGTATACTAAAATTAAACATTTTGGTATACTATTAATAACTGACAATAGTAGACTATATTAAAAATCGTTTAAACATAAATTAATAGAAGTTTGGATATCAAATCACTAACAATATGTATAGGGTGTGAATGTTCCTACAAAATTAACAAAAAAACGTAATTATATTTTAAACTACCTCGTATAATATTTCAAAACACTATATTTTATTAAAGAGAACATCGAGTAGAATCCAAAAATGTAAAAATATATAGGGTATTCCATTTAAAAAAACCTAAATTTGTGTCACCCTGTGAAAACGGGTAGCCCTGTATATTAGAAAATACTGTTAAATCATAGTCCTATCTGTGGCCCATGTTTTACCTAAATAACTTTTTTCGTATATCTTACGACAAATGAGTAATTGGACTTTGTCACACTAATGCCCCACCCTGTATACAAAATAACCATAAAACCATCCTGCCTCTTTGTAAATAGACTTTTATTAAGATTCTTGAAACATGTGCAAAATGGCATGACTCAGAAAATCGTTGACTTTTTCACGAATTTTCTTACAAATCTAGGACTCCTGCCGTCTTACAAGAACCGTTTAACTTTCCTGCCGAGTACCGAAAAGGTGTTGATTGCATTTGAGTATTATAACTTTTTAAAGGCAGGACTAAGAAAATCACGGAATCAGGGTGAAAATTTTCCGCAGAATTTTCCAAGGGACAAGTATACTTAAACATTAGGAGACGTCATGCCAATATTTTTTTTGATCATTTTGAAATAAATATGTTTAGTTTATTTAGTTGGCAGGACCTAGAAAATCATGAAAATTTCATTATTTTCCTTACATGTTTGTATACATATATACTCCGTTACCCCGTTTGCAACCCTCCTGCCCAAAAAATTTTCTTCATAAAATCGATAGTATCCTGTCTATCTACGGATATGGCAGGACTTACGAAATTCATCGCAAAACCCTATTTTTATTTTTTGGGAAAATCTAGTTTTTACAGGAAAATGCCACAGGAAATTTGTGGATGTTTCCACTAATTGTAAGTACATCGTCTACCCTTCCAGTATTGCAAAAGGCAGGACTTAGAAAATCGTGGCTGAACTTCTGTATAATATCTCCCAGTCTATTTACCGCGCTGAGCAGATGTGACGTGAATTATAAATTGTAAAATTCCCTAATCTTCTTTAGTCTCAATTTTAGAAGCCTCGGAGGTGTAACCAGAGAAGTTTCCCATTGTTTTCAATCTGGTGGGATGTAGAGTAAGATTTTTAGTATTATTTTCTGTGCTATTAGATTGAAAACTTAGTCTTTTGAATTGATTTTATTCATTGTTGGAGTCGTTTTTGTTATATGTACAGCAGCTAAATAGCGAAACTTCAGGAAGCGGAGCTGTAGGAAAGATAAGAAAAAGTTGCAGCAGAATCTTCTTTTAACAATATTAATTTGCATTAAAGAGGAAATGCCATGTGCGTTGGTTAAGAATGAAATTTCGTTGTTGCTGTATCATTAGCTAACTATGTAATAATTTGAAAATAGTGTCCTTAGTAGTTAATTCAAGTATTCTAGTAGTTTGCCTGTTAGCATATTTATTAGAAATTACGCTCTTGAAGAATGTAAAATAATCACTCTTACATTTCTTACAAATTGTAGTAATTTGCAACAGAAGTTTGCATAATTATAATTTAAAAGACAAGACAAGAGTCCACAAGATTAAAACATCCCGTATATAATAAATTCGCCATCTGATCTGAAACGTGCCGCTTGTTTTTAGCATTCACAAAGTCTCAAAGTATCATTTAGCACGAGAAAATTAATGATCATTTTCAAATTGCCGTACTCAACTCAGCCTTAATATAATGTTACAGCGGAGTTTTTTATAATGTTGCATAATTTTCTCTTGACATCTTATCTTTTTAAGTTATCGCGATATTTATTTTAGTCCAGACTGTATGCTCGCCCGCGTTAGGCAAATTATTCCGATTCGTTTTTTTTTTGCACAAACTTCAAAAAGAGAGGTCTTTATAACAAATCCACAGGGCGCCAGGCAGTACCGCGGTCGAAAAATTATTTAAACAATTTTTGTTTAAACAAATTCAAAAATTTTTTTCGGACAAAAATTCGGAAACTTTCGGACAAAAATTTGAAAAACGCGAAAATGGCCATTGTCAAGGTGTTACGGGTTAAAAGTCGCTAAGCAAATAGAAACGATTTTTATAAATCAGATTGTCATAATTTTTGCTTCATTGTCACAAGTACTGGCCTAAATAATTATAAAAATCAAGCTTCTATATTGTCTTGAATATTAGCTGCTATCAAGCCATTTTTAAGTCCGAAATCATATAGGAAAATCAGGCATGAAGTAGGCTTTAGGTATAAAATTGCTACCTGTCTAGTAAGTGTCATCTCTTTGTCTTTACCTGTCTAGTGTCATATCTTGTTCACTTTTGATTTATTCACTTCATGAGGACAAGACTTGTCTTATGAAACTGTCTAAGGATTTTAAATCGGAAGTCATCCAGAGAATTAATCAAGAAATATTCAACTTTCTGAAGTTTTATGGTATCTTGCTTGTCAAGGATTTATAATTCTCGGATATTTAGGTCTTCAAGACCTTTCTTTTTGGCCACACACTATCTTTAAGGCCAATTTTTCGTTCTCCCCTATTTATTGTATATTGTGGGTTTTTTTGAGACACCTTTACCAAGGCCGACAAATACTTGGAGAAACTATTAAGTGCCCGTGGAAAAATAAAGTGGAAATAAAGTAAACTAGAGAGTTGTGTGTTTTTTTCCCGTATGACAAATGAAACATCGACAAAAATATAAGGTAGATCAGACCCATTTTTATCCTAAAAGAAAACGTTGTTTTACCAGTCTAAGCCGCCACCGCCACAAACAGTAGTCAGATAACTTATTTTTGTTTTCGTAAATAGTAACATTACATAGTTTTAAATAATTACAATATTAGAAAAAACAGTAGTCAGATAACTTATTTTTGTTTTTGTAAATAGTAACATTACATAGTTTTAAATAATTACAATATTAGAAAAAACAGTAGTCAGATAACTTATTTTTGTTTTTGTAAATAGTAACATTACATAGTTTTAAATAATTACAATATTAGTGTACGCTAAAAAGAATATTCTTCGAGGCAAGCATAAACATTATTTTTGGGCTTTTTATCTCTTTCTTTTGTTTTTATATTTTTAACTAAGGTTAAATAATTATAGTTATAATAAATATATTGATTTTATAGTTTTGTAAATAAGAATAAATAGTTTGTTTTCTCCGATTTGATTTCTTATTACTTGTTTGATTAAGTTAGGAAATAAAAGTATTTATTTACCTTCGCATAAAAAGAACTATAGAATATAAAAACTAGTAACATCGGCGAAGAGTAACAAAGGCTTAATAACTCGATTAAAAATTATCATTATCAAAGTCAGAAAGTGACCAAATCAAAGTTTGAAGCCCCCCCCTACAAGATCCTGAAGAAATCTTTGTCTTTTTTTTATTACCAAGCTGTTAATTTTAATTATTAATAATGAGCGCTAAGCGCGTATTGAGGCGACCGTCCATGAGAGAGATGCACCATTGGACCGTTAAGTAAATAGGCCTGGATCCCGCGTACCAAAAATAGTTTATTAATAGCAAAGCTGAAAACAGCTTAACGGTGTCTAGTCGGACAAACTTTGATGTACGGAAACACTGATGTAGGGGAAGTTTTAATTGTGGAACAGTTTAGAAATTTGGAACGTCATATTACGAAAACGTCCCATGTATTTTGTAGGACAGAACATCCAATTGATTTCTTACCCTTTCCTGATAAGACTGCTATTCCTAACCAACATGATTCCTGTCATATGACATGTTCTTCGTGTTCCGCTCATTAAAATGCCCAGTTAGTGATAAACACCAGTCTGATTTTTGCATGAGAGTTTAATGAAATGGTAACAAATCAATTGGAGGTTCTGTCCGATAAAATACATGGAAGGTTTTCTTAGTCTGAGGTTCCAAATTTTTAAACTGTTCCACAATTAAAACTTCCCCTGATTCAGTGTTCCCATACATCAAAGTTTGTCCGACTAGACACCGTTAAGCTAAATTTTCAGCTTGCTATTAATCAAATTTTTTTTGGTACGCGGGATCCAGGTCTAAAATAATCCGATTCGTTTTTTTACACAAACTTACTCAAAAAGTGGCCTCATAACAAATCCACTTAATTTTTTTTATTTAAACAATATAAATACACCTAATCTACAAGATTAATCAGTATTTTTTCTTTAACGTAATTTCCCTAAAAATGTTTGCAAACTAGATGTCACCTGGTCCATCCTAGCTTTTTTTTACATGAAATGCCCACTTCTTTGTTGTGGCTACACAGCACAGCACTGACTCTGCTTTTCACTAATTGCTCACGCCTTTGTTGCGGCTACAATACAATGCACAACACTAACTAAGCTCGGCACAACTTCACACATTACACGAGCTCGAACGGTTTAGTCCTCTTGAACCTTCGAATCTGGGGTTCGTTGACAAGAAGCTGAAGTGCTTCATGGTTGGGATGCTTATGGAGCCTCTCTTCATGTCTCCTGGCAACTTTCTTAATTTCATTTGGAACAGATTCGATTTTAAGATCTCTACGCAAATCGTCATTCCGAACATACCAAGGAGCACATACAATATTCCTTAATATTCGGTTCTGGAGCGTTTCTAAATTTCGGTAATTCCTTTTTTTGGTACAGCCCCATAATTGTAGGCCACAGGTCCACACCGGTTTCAATATCTTTTGATAAATTAGTACTTTGTTCTGGATGGAAAGTTGAGAGTACCTACCTATTAGCCAATACATATTTTGTACTTTATCTTCAACTGTCCAGTTTTCTTTTTAACGTGCTCCTTCTATTTTAGTTTGACGTCGAGATTTAAACCCAAGTATTTCGCTGTTTTTTTTATTAGGAACAACGTTGTTGTTTAAGATAATTGGAATATTACTGATTGTTTTGTTAGTGAAGTTAATATGAACTGACTTCTGTTCATTAAACTTTATACGCCATTTTTTGGACCAGCCTTCAATGCCATTAAGTGCATTTTGTAAGTTAATAGTAGATTCCTCTATAGTTGCTCCTATTGTCAGGACTGCTGTATCATCAGCAAATGTGGCCAGTTGGATATTTTCCCTCTCTGGAATGTCAGATGTGTACAAAAGGTATAGTATTGGTAAAAGAACGCTACCTTGTGGAACACCTGCATTTATTTACTCGTTTTCCACTTTAACTCTAAATGTTCGCTGGTGTAGGTATGACTGCAATATTTTAACGAGTTGCATAGGAAATATTTTCTTTAGCTTCATTAACAGACCGTCGTGCCATACTTTGTCAAATGCTTTTGCGATATCCAGGAATGCTGCTGAACAAATTTTGTTCACTTCCAATGCTTTCTCTATTTCAGTTACTATTCGATGGATCTGGTCAATTGTGAAGTGTTTATCACGAAATCCAAATTGGTGTGTCGGAATAATATGTTTTTGTTCAATTATATGGTTCATTCTGACTTTCATAATGATAATTTTTAACCGAGTTATTAAGCCTTAAATGGCCATCTTTGCGTTTTTCAAATTTTAAATCGCGTATAACTCGAGAACAATCAATTTTTAAAGAAAAATTACAAGAGACCTTTCTTGCTCGGAGTGACCCAAAGAATCCAAACAATATAAATTTGTTCAAAGTGAAAAAATTGATTTTTTAAATTTGTTTAAAAAAATTGTTTAATCAATTTTCCGTCCGCGGTACCGCCTGGCACCCTGTGGATTTGTTATGAGGACCTCTTTTGAAAAAAAAAAACGAATCGGAATAATACCTAAACTAACGGAGGCGAGCATTAGAGATGCATCAAGTCAAACTAGTTTGATTTTACTCAACAAACTTGACTTGACTTGAAAATCAAACTTTTTGTATAAAAAAGTTTGACTTGACTTGATTTCGATATCTTTAGGTTTGACTTGAATTCAAACATCTTCAAACAGTTTGAAAAGTTTAAATATTACGCAACGTGTTTATTTTCAATTTTAAATGAGACCGCCTACGCCTTTACTTGTTCAGTGGCGGATCAACGGGGGGAGAGGCGAGGGGTAGGGGAAATTCCCCCTCTCCCAACAACGTCAAAAAATTTTTTTTTGACAAATTTCAATAAACAGAAATGTATTGGCTGATACGATATTTAAACCGCAGACAGACAAATAAAACCCAATAAACGCGCCAGTTGGGATAATTACTAAGAAAGCTTAATGCATATTTATACATTTTTTTTAATCTAAACCCAACATTATTTGTAGCCTGTATCCGAAAAAAATTTAAATTATAGATATAAAACCATATAGACCTGGATCCCGCGTACCAAGAAAAAATTTGATTAATAGCAAGCTGAAAATTTGTTAATAGCTTAACGGTGTCTAGTCAGACAAACTTTGATGTATGGGAATACTGGAACAGAAGAAGTTTTAATTGTGGAAAAGGTTAAAAAATTTGGAATGTCAGACTACGTAAACGTTTCATGTATTTTGTCTTAACGGTGTCTAGTCAGACAAACTTTTATGTATGGGAACACTGGAACAGAAGAAGTTTTAATTGTGGAAACGGTTAAAAATTTGGAACGTTAGACTACGTAAACGTTTCATGTATTTTGTCGGACAGAACTTCCAATTAATTTGTTACCATTTCATTAAACTCTTATGCAAAAATCAGGCTGGTGTGGAGCAAAATTTTAATGAGTGGAACACGAAGAACATGTCAAATGACAGGAATCATGTTGGTTAGTAATAGCAGTCTGATTTTTGCATGATATTTTAATGAAAGGGCAACAAAGCAATTGGATGTTCTGACCGACAAAATACATGGGACGTTTTCGTAATCTGACGTTCCAAATTTTTAAACTGTTCCACAATTAAAACTTTCCCTGTTCCAGTGTTCCCGTACATCAAAGTTTGTCCGACTAGACACCGTTAAGCTATTAACAAATTTTCAGCTTGCAATTAATAAACTTTTTTTTGGTACGCGGGATCCAAGTTTACTAACCCTATGGTTAGTTTTGAATTTTAAAGAAATACCAACGAATATACAGCAATACTAACTTTTGTATTGTGGTACATATTTTCGAGTGAACTAGCAGCTTGGTACCACATGTTTTTTCGAACTGGCCCTAAGATAAATAAATGCCTTTTTTAATAAAAGAAAGTCATAAAAATTCCAAATAATTTTATTTTGAGCTGTCCATTGAAAAACCAAATAGTCTTATTTTATTGTAACCTTTAAGGACATAGGCGTAACATATCGCTTATCAAAATGTTCAACGTGTTTTAAATATATTAATTTTTTCCAAATCCTGAGAAAACTAATACGAATTTTAAAAAAAAATTAACCGCAGCATGAAAGATTACATTATTTCTGAGGGACGAACATCCCTGAAACCTTCTATAATGTTTATTTTAATAAGCTACAGGGGTGAACATAAAAAGGAAAATTTAGTGTTATTATTAATTGCAAATATTTCATTCAAAAGAAACTTTTTATTTATTCTAAGAGACTTTCACTCGGTAATAACGCAATCTTTCATTCTGCGTTTAAATTTTTCAAAAATACTTATTAGTTTTCTCAGGATTCGAAAAAAATAAATATCTACATTTAAAACTTTTAAATTAAAACACATTGAAAATTTTGACTTTTATGTGGCACTCATTGTATTATTAATTTTCTTATCTTAATTGGCAACTAACATGTCTATCTCGACAAAAAAGTATATCTAATACTAAATAAATTATTTTTCAAACTCTTTCAAACTAGTTTGACAAACAGTTTAAATTTTCAAACTTGTACGATTGACCAGTTTGACTTGACTTGAAATATTTGTCAGAAGGATTGACTTGAGTTTGACTTGAAATTAAGTCAAACTCAAGTCAAGTTCAAACATTCAAGTCAAACTTGTGTAACTCTAGCGAGCATACAGCTTGGACTAATATTTTTTATTTTGTTTTTCAGCTCGCATCATCCTTTATTGCGTTAGAACAAGACTCCTTGATGTTAATTAAAATCGTGTTAAGGATAGATTATGAGAGGTGTATACACAATTGATTTATGTTGCGTTCAAAATCCATTATTGCGAGAAAAGCTAAAAAGTGTACCGACCGATTCAATTTAATTAATATGCTCCTAAGCATCGATGTTCAGAGCAAATTAAATACAACAGGAAGTACGTATATTTACAAAGTGGATAAGTGAATTTACTTTCTATGTATTATAAGATGGCTATATTCAATACCAGGTGCATTCTTGTGTTATCAGTAGGGAGCGGATTTATATGCGATCAATTTTGATGAAATATGCGCAAGATATGCACAAAAATTCAAAAAATGCGCATTTTGAGAAACCACAAATTTTCTGTTTTATTCTATTCTAGGGGGTTCTTTTATAGGGGGGCAATCTTATTTATTATCTTTCAAATAAAATCATTATTTTTTATATATTCAATTTATTCACATTTTTTACAAAAACTGATACCAGTAGTTACCTATTTAAAATAAAACAACAATATGACTATATATATCTTTTTTTATATATATAATTCCCTACAATGTGTTTTTCCAAATTTTTGGGGAAAAAAAGAGTTACCGGAGAAAGCTAAAACGGTAGTCGTTAGATCAGTAGTTAGACCAACAATCATGTATAGCAGCGAGACACGGACATTGACGGGGAGACAAAAATCCAGAGTCAATGCTATGGAAATGAGATTCCTGAGGAAAATAGCAAACAGAAAGACGACAGACAAAGTACAAAACGAAACAATTAGACAAAAACCTAAAACTAGAACCAATCAATGAAATAATAGTAGATGGACAACTTAAATAGTTCGGGCACGTGTGTAGAATGTCGAACGTGAGACTAACAAAACGAATATTCGAAACGAGAGTGCAGGGGAAAAACAAGAGATCGGTTAACATGAAGGCTACAATGCCAAATTCAACTCCACCAGCCTTAAAGATAGAAAGGCTTATAACTAAGTAAGTAAGTAAGTAAACTTTAATGAGGAAGCAGCCAAATATTAGGCATTTATTAAAGAAAAAGAGGAAGAAAGCAATCTTAAAACTCACCATTTTACTACAAGCTTTGCAGAATAAGTTTACATTGCTGTAATGAAGCTCGGGATAGGTTCTGATCCAGTAGTAAACCAGGCTAGATTCTTTCGGCATATTGCGCTATTTACAAACAGAAGTATTAAACAAAAATTAAACATTCGTATTGGCCAACTAAAGGTAAATAATTTTACTGATTTACGGGATCTGATCTAAAGCCTGAATATTTCAATTTCCGTTAGAAAATTGTAAAACTATGGTTTATGGTTTATGGTTATTCATTTATCTATTAATTCGAGAACTACCTGAAGAGAGGCGGATCATTCACTGCCTTTTCATTTTTTCTTAGAAAATACCCGATCTTTACACAAAGTACTTATAGTGCTTATAGTACGCCATTATAAAATAATTGTAGGATGCTAAAATGGTGAAGGATGGTTTACCGGGAAATCCGAATTTCATTTACTTTTATTATATTTAGTAGGTACCTATATTTCTGGTGATTCTTTTAAATCCCCTATTGTTAAGAGAATTTACACCTAAAGGCAAGCGTCCACAGACCCGCATCGTACGCATCGTACGCAACGGATTTTAGTTTGCCTTGTACAGAAACTTATGTAACCGCGTCCACTGATCCGCATCGTACGGATCGCATTATCGGCAATAATTGTAATGCAAACTAAAATCCGTTGCGTACGATGCGGGTCTGTGGACGCTTGTCTTTAGGTGTAAATTCTCTTAACAATAGGGGATTTAAAAGAATCACCAGAATTATAGGTACCTACTAAATATAATAAAAGTAAATGAAATTCGGATTTCCCGGTAAACCATCCTTCATCATTTTAACATCCTACAATTATTTTATAACGGCGTACTATAAGCACTATAAGTACTTTGTGTAAAGATCGGGTATTTTCTAAGAAAAAACGAAAAGGCAGTGAATGATCCGCCTCTCTTCAGGTAGTTCTCGAATTAATAGATACGACAGCCTGTGCGGGGAAATATTTTGTGTGGAATTAAAAAGTTAAAATTTTTTTTTGGACGTAAATGTTTTAAATAGGCACAAAATATGCATGTTTCTTTAAAAATATGCAAAATTTAGTAAAGTTCTCAAATATGCGAAAGATGCATGCAATATGCATTTAGCATAAAATCCGCTCCTTAGTTATCAGACTTACTTCTTTTGTCACTTGGAAAAGAAATTTGATTTATTGAAAAGACGTTTATTTATTTGACTGAAACGGTTAAATAGTTCAGAGAAATAAGATTTTTTTCGTGACACATCCCCCTCCAGGCCGAAACAAAATTTTTTGAGTAGTATGGACATCTATATTAATAACCTATATGTTTCCTGCTGCCGATTTTGACGATATACATAGTTATAAACAAATGAAGATAAAAAATGGTAAATTTTCGTTTTTTCGTCTATTACTAAAAAGTGAGGCACTCTAAACAAATTTGAGAATAAGAAAGAAACACATAAATCATATAAAAAGCTTCAATATGGCGTTCGCTGAAAAGGTCTATCTTTATTTGTTGCTTATAAAAGCAAAATAAGTCATACATTTTAAGATTTTATAAATGTTTACAACTTATGGAAAAATCAAGTTAGAACCATCTTATAATACGGAATGCTGAGACTTCTTGTGCTTAATTTATACTTTGAATTTTAAAGCAATTGGTCAAATAGTTTACAAGTTATTTAATTTGTTTATCCCAAATTCATTTTTTTTTTCAACACTATAAGTCAGAAAATGATGAGGTTACAGTAATACTTCAGACAGTTTATGAAAGAAGAACATTTATACTATTAACTTAATTAAAAAAAATGACAAAAAGTAATTTTAAACAGTGTAAAATTATTTTGCAAAAACATGTCGATTTTTTGCTTACTTATACACAATTAGAATAACTTTTTAACCGTTACCCTTAGAAAGATTATTTTTTCATACTTGGAAAGACTGAATTTTTATACACATTTAAAAAAAAACAATTGTCATAGGATAAATAGGGACGAAGTTAGCCCCCCCCTTTCTTAATTCACACGTTCTTGGAAAATAATTTTGCAATATTTAGAATTATTTTTTGTCATTTTTTTTAATTAAATTAATAGCGTAAATCTTCTTCTCTCATAAACTATCCAAAGTATTACTGTAACTCAGGGGTGTCAAACTCAATTTTGCAGAGGGCCATATATTAAATTCAGAATGTGTCGGCGGGCCAGATTCAAATAAAAAAAAATGTAGTGAATTATTATAACATTTTATTTAATAGTATACTTATAATATACGGTTGTTAAAAATCATATCAAAGTTATAAAAGAGGGTAATTATTTTGAGCTCGAGGATCCAGACACCTGACTTCTCTTGTTTTTGACAAGCTCATTGATGTCAGGTATCATATTCGTTGTATTTATTTTAAGAATTGATTGGAGATGTTCATTTGTAAGTCTTGTGCGATGTTTGTTCTTATTTATTTTCATGACGGAAAACATCTGCTCACATAAATAGGTGCTACCAAACATGCACAGAATGCGTGCTGCATGCTTTTTTAATTCCGGGTAGTTATCCAAACTCTTGAAATATTGTGTATAAAATGTAAGTGCGTTAACCTCTTTAAATTTTTCTTTCAAAATACTGTCCGATTGAAGATCTATCAACTCCATTTGCAAATGAACTGGTGCCTGTGAAGCTTCAAAATTGAATGGATTGTTGAAAATTGGGAATTCCATTTCATTCATTTTGTGGAAGTCTTCAAAACGATTGTTGAATTCCGTGATAAGATTTTGCAGAAGTTGAGAATATTGATCCAATTTTTTTTGATCCACTGTGCCAAATGATTTTAAATGAGGGAAATGATCCAAAGTTTGATTTTTTACCTGATTTTCCCACAGCCTCAACTTTGTTTCAAAGGCTTGAATACATGAGTACATTTGAGTGACAATCAGATTTTTACCCTGTAACTTTACATTCAGATCAGTCAAGTGTTTATTCATATCTACCAAAAAGGCACAATCAACCCACCAGTCATTGTCATAATCAATTGGGTTGCCTTTTTCTAACATGAAAGCTTGAATAGGGTCACGTAATGCAAAAAATCTTTCTAAAACTACTCCTCGACTGAGCCAACGAACTTCGGTGAAATAAGGGACATCAGAAAACTTTTCGTCCAAATCTTGTAAAAACTGCCTGAACTGTCGGTGATTTAGTCCTCTGCTCCTTATAAAATTTACTATTTTAATTATAGGTTGCATGACATGGTCCATTTTTAAATGTTTGGATGCCAATGATTCCTGGTGAATTATACAGTGAAATCCCACAAAATTTCCTGATGTTTTCTGTTTTAATTTAGTTACAACGCCCGAATGTTGGCCAACCATGGCAGGAGCGCCATCCGTAGTTGTGCTGCTAAGTATATTCCAATCGAGTCCATATTCTGCCACCAAATGCTCCAATGCAGAATAAATATCATTTGCTGTTGTAGTACCTGTCAATGGAACGCACTTTAATAGTTCTTCAGTTATTTCAAAGTTACTGTTAATACCTCGTATAAAAACAGCAAGTTGAGCTGTATCAACAGTATCAGTGCTCTCATCAACAGCCAGTGAAAAGTTTGTAAATTCCTTAATTTTCTCCTTCAGTTGAAGAACCAAATTTTGAGATAAATCATTTATTCTTGAAGCAACAGTGTTTCTTGACAGCGAAATATTTTGAATTATTGACTTTTGAAATGGAAATGAAACATCGGCAACTTTCAACATACAGTCTTTAATAAAATCACCATCAGTGAAAGGTTTTGATCTCTTCGCGATTTCTAATGCAATAATAAAACTTGATTTCAGGGCATCTTCGCTCTCAGTATTAGCTTTAGTAAACATCGATTGTTGACCTTGAAGTTTAGATTTTAAAGATGACAATCTGTCCATTCTTATTTTTTCAGTGTAACAATCGAATTTTGATTTATGATTCGTATCATAGTGTCTCTTCAAGTTAAACTCCTTACAAACAGCAACTGTTTGATTGCAAATCAAACACAGTGGTTTACCTTTCCATTCTATGAAAAAATATGCATTTTCCCATTTAGACTGAAAAACTCTACGTTCACTATCAACTTTACGTTTTTGTGACATTATGCCGAAATCGTAACAAATATGGAACTCGACACAATTATGGATATCGCACACGCACGACACAAACAAATGTACAATACCTTCTCAACCACTACTTCGCAACTGACTCACGTGACACGTCGACGCACTTCTTTTATATCGATAAGGAAGGTTCTAGTCTAGACCACAGCATAATAAACGAACAGCAAGGACACTCCCTGATGCCGCCTTTGAAGTTGAAAAGTACAGAGTCGCCATTTTAAGCGTAGTACATATCAGTGGTGTTGTGATGACTGTGATGTGTTCGTTAAGTTAAGTTCGCAGTGTTGCCGATGTCACTATATATGAAATTATATTAAGCCACTGCTAAAATGATCGGATTTTGCCAAATTATGTTAAAATTTTTAATCTTGGTAGTTTCTAAGGATAATAAAAATACATTAAGAAAAAATTTATTTTATTCAAGCAATCGAGTGAAGTCTAAAAGCTCTAAAAAACATGATTCTTCTTTCTGTGACACATTGCGATCGCGGGCCGTATTGGTATGGCCCGGGGGCCGGATGCGGCCCGCGGGCCGTATCTTTGACATGACTGCTGTAACTTCATCATTTTCTGACTTATAGTGTTGAAAAAAAAATTAATTTGAGATAAACAAATTAAATAACTTTTAAACTATTTGACCAATTGCTTTAATATTTAGGGTATGATTTAAGCACCAGAAGTCTCAGAATTCCGTGTAATAAGAAGGTTCTAAGTTAATTTTTGCATAAGTTATGAATATTTATAAAAACTCAAAATTTATGATTTATTTTGCAATTTTCTAAGCAACCAATAAGGATAGACATATTCAGCGAACGCCATATTGAAGTTTTTTATACGATTTATGAGTTTCTTATTCTCAAATTTGTTTAAAGTGCTTAACTTTTTGGTAATAGACGAAAAAAGCGAAAATTTACCGTTTTTTGATCTTCATTTGTTTATAACTATGTATATCACCAAAATCGGCTGCAGGAAACATATGGGTTATTATTATAGATGTCCATACTACTCAAAAAATTTGGTTTCGGCCTGGAGGGGGTTGTGTCACCAACAGGATATTTTTTTTCCTTATTTTTCTGAACTATAAAATCGCATGGACTGACCGAGTCGTTTATAAAAAATAAAGTTTTTCTACTAGTAGGTATATTCAGTCTAACGACAATGTACTGTTACTTTGTAGGTTTTCTAGATTAATCTCAAGTCTAACACACTTTAATACACGGCCTCTCTTCGCAATCTTTTGTAGGCGTGTGATTTAACAAGCTTGGGTACTAATATCGAATGTCTAACAATAGAAGAGACTGGAACCGATTCAACTTTGTAAGCAAGATATGTAAAAAACCGAAAAAACAAACGAGCTAGAGGTATACCTACCCGAGATGAAGATATTAAGCGTACTGACCTTTATTATGTAGGCTCGTTAACAGAGCCGTATGTGCATATAAAACACTGTTGCTCAATAAAAATTTAACATTGCATTTTCTCGTTGATGTAACAAATATAAAAATAGAATATCTCATTACCAGCCATGCCTTGAAAGTATTTCTACGAGTAATCCACAACAGAATTTACAGAATGCTGGATGATGAAATTAGTTATAACCAATCAGGCTTCAGAAACGGCATGGGAACTAGAGAAGCATTATTCGGTATAAATGTGCTCATGCAAAGAAACCTAGACATGAACCAAGACATGTACAAACGGTTTATTGATTTCAAAAAAGCATTTGACAAGGTACAGCATGATAAACTAATTAATATCTTAAAACTGAAAAACACTGATAGCCGCGACATCAGAGTAATTGCAAACCTCTACTGGAACCAGAAAGTCAAAATAAGAATTGAGGATCAAATGTCGGAAGAAATAGAAATTCTTCGGGGTGTAAGACAGCGTTGTATATTGTCACCTTCTTCTTCTTGTAATAGGACTATGTCCTGTTTCTTCTGTTACAGTCTTTGCTGCGATCCGGAGCTCCAACTCTCGTACCATCGTTTTTTGGGTCTTCCTATGGGTCGCTTGGTGTTGGGCTTCTGTGTTTTCGCCCAATGCGCCATACGTTCAGGGTCCATCCGATCTACGTGGTCTCTCCACATTGTCTCCATATTGTCACCATTGCTGTTTAATATATACCGAATGGTCGTCTTCCAAGAAGCTGTAGGAGAGTGTAAGGATAGGATGATCATAAATGGTGAAATCCTTAATAATATAACAGATGCCGATAACACTGTCCTATTTACTTTAACTTTACAAAGTTTGAAAAACATACTGGAACGGCTGGCTGAACGAAAAGTGTACCATATTATATGGTATTAAAATGTACTTGAAAAAAACACATTACAAATAATCCAAAAGACAACGAGACACTCCATATTAATAATATCCATATAGAAAGGGCAGACAAATACAAATACATATCCAGGAACATTGGTTACTCAGAACGCAGAACAAACACAAGAGTATAGAAATAGCAAGAGCAAAATTTGGGAAAATGAAACATCTATTATGTTGTTGTTCTGAAGCTATTTCCTAGTGGCATTTTTATGATTTATTATTTTTATGAGAAATAAGCCACAATTAAAATTAAAACATAATATTATTAACGTTTCGACGCCCAAATCGGGTGCCGTTGTCAAAATACAAAATATTACTAAAATAAACAAAAATGTTGTTGCTAAGTAAAAAATTCTTCTAATAATTTACTTAATCTGACTCATTTATATTGGCAATTCAGACATATATTATACATTTTAAAGTAGAAGACTTTATTATTATTATCTATTATGTTTGTAGTAGAGACGCAAGAAGGGTTTTATGGATAAACTTTGCTCTGCGGACTTGAGGCTTGCGACATTAAAGCAAGTAGAGTTTAAGAAATTGGAAGCTAAGCTTTTGAGCGTTGGTGTTATAGAAGAATGCTACGAATATCATGTGAGTCAAAGCAACGGCCACAGTTTTATTTTGTTCAGTCTGACCCAGATTTGTCTTGGTTGATCGATAGCCCCTGGCTTGCTTATACATGGCATATTCTGAGTGTCAGGTGGGGCATTCTTCTCCCATTTTTTTCGCCAAAGGTCGGTTATCTTGAAGTTTCATTCAATTAGAATTCTTGCATAATCTAAATAGGGGTTTGTTCCTTGAACGAAGCCTACTTATAGCTCTGACGGTGATAAACGTGAAAGCAAAACACAGGATTAGCGTTAATAGTTCAGAGAAATAAGGAAAAAAAATATCGTGTTGGTGACACATCCCCCTCCAGGCTGAAACCAATTTTTTCGAGTAATATGGTCATCTATAATAATAACCTATATGTTTCCTGCAGCCGATTTTGATGATATACATAGTTATAAACAAATGAAGATCAAAAAACGGTAAATTTTCGCTTTTTTCGTCTATAACCAAAAAGTTAAGTATTTTAAACAAATTTGAGAGTAATAAACTCATAAACCGTATAAAAATCTTCAATATGGCGTTCGCTGAATATGTCTATCCTTATTGGTTACTTAGAAAATTGCCAAATAAATCATAAATTTTGAGTTTTTATAAATATTCATAACTTATGTAAAAATTAACTTAGAACCTTCTTATTACATGGAATGTTGAGACTTATGGTGCTTAAATTATACCCTAAATTCCAAAGCAATTGGTCAAATAGTTTAAAAGTTATTTAATTTGTTTATCCAAAATTATTTTTTTTTGCAACACTGTAAGTCAGAAAATGATGAAGTTACAGTAATATTTTGGATAGTTTATGAAAGAAGAAAATTTAGAGTATTAATTTAATTTAAAAAAAATGACAAAAAATAATTATAGATATTGCAAAATAATTTTGCAAAAACATGTGAATTAAAAAAATGGGGGGGGCTAACTTTGTCCCTAAATGTCCTAGAACAGTTGTTTTTCTTTCTAAATGTGTATAAAAATTCAGTCTTTCTAAATATGAAAAAATAATTTTTCTACGGGTAACGGTTAAAAAGTTATTCTAATTGTTTATAAGTAAGCAAAGAATGGACATGTTTTTGCAAAATAATTTTACACTGTTTAAAATTATGTTTTGTAATTTATTTTTAATTAAGGTAATAGTATAAATGTTCTTCTTTCATAAACTGTCAGAAGTATTATTGTAACCTCATAATTTTCTGACTTACAGTGTTGCAAAAAAAATGAATTTGGGAAAAAATAAATTAAATAACTTTTAAACTATTTGACCAATTGCTTTGAAATTTAAAATATAATTTAAGTACGAGAAGTCTCGGCATTCCGTGTAATAAGAAGATTCTAAGTTAATTTTTACCTAAGTTACGAATATTTATAAAAACTCAATATTTATGATTTATTTTGCAATTTTCTAAGCAACCAATAAGGTTGGACATATTCAGCGAATGTCATATTGATGTTTTTTATACGATTTATGAGTTTCTTACTCTCAAATTTGTTTAAAGTGCTTAACTTTTTGGTAATAGACGAAAAAAGCGATAATTTACCGTTGTTCGATCTTCATTTGTTTATAACTATGTATATCATCAAAATCGGCTGCAGGAAACATATAGGTTAATAATATAGATGTCCATACTACTCAAAAAATTTGGTTTCGGCCTGGAGGGGGATGTGTCACGAGAAAAACCTTATTTCTCTGGACTATAACTTTTCTATACTCCCTGACCAGGGCATTCTCGGCGGGCGTGTGACGGGGCTATTTGGCTCAGTGTTGTAGTGATGTTGAAAAAGTAATTATAAACTATTCGTTACAAAGTACTCGTTACTTACGAATACCGGAAGTAACGATTACTATACAGTATACAGAAAGGTAAATCGTTACTTTGATTACTTTGATTACTCTGATTACTTGGTTACTTCGTACCAATCGTATCAGAGCGAGTACTTATCTTGATTTTGAGTATTGTATCTACTCGGTTGATATGGGTTGATATCGGAGTCGGACCGGTATTCCACGAGTGTTCGGTATCAGTACAGTAAAATTTTATCTATGAAGGGCGAAGGCTATGAAGAGTTTTACAGGATTACAGGGCGCTGAGAAGGAGCTGAAACAGAGGGAGGTATATCATTTAACAAAGCATGCACCCAGAAACAAATGTCTATACGATATGTCGAGGTAGATAATTCACAGAATTTTACAGATGTTAGTTCTTTTGAAAATAAAAATGCAACACATTCGATTTTAATAATAAATACACACTATTCTTATCAGGCCTAGAAAAAAATAGCTCAGATTGACCGAAAAATATGTAGAAATGATAATATTTCTAGACTATGATCATCAACTTTAATTTTACATGTAGGTATGGCTTTGTTTTTATTAGACCAGGGCATTTAACACTAATAGTCTAAGAGCTAGTGAACCCTCCGACTAACGGTCGTCCTGTAAGGCTAGAAATTTTTCTAGTGATAATTCATAGCACACCAAGGCTAAACACCATGACCTGGCAGGCCTCAGCGGTGCACGTGTATCTACCAGGTGAATCGAAAAGTGCAAATTTAGGGGGTAAAATAAACTTTCTCCTGTAAGGTTTAAATTTAAGTATGTGTTTAAGTAAGTCATTTAGAAGAAATGTGTACAATGACAGGCGATTCTGAAGAGCATAAGACCTTGCCAGGCGAGGGGAAAAATTAGGGGTTTTTCCTAAAATTATTCTTTTTGCATCGAACAAATTTTTTTTTAGATTTTTTGAATCATTCCAAACAGAAAACGTCTTTAGTGATTTTTCTCCTAAGTTAATTAATAGTTTTTGTTATATAAGCGATTGAAAATTTTGAAAATGGCGAAATCGGCCATTTTCAACCCTAAATCGGACATTTATCTAAAAATTTTAATGTTGCCAAGGTACGTAGATATTCTTTAAACATTGATTGATGAAATTCCGAAGAGTTTCTTGCAATAAAATATCGAAAACCCCTTTTGTTTTTTTAATTGCTAGTCAAGCGGGCGCGAAACTGTAGTATAAGTGAGGACGTTTGAGTTTGCATAAATTCATTATCTCGAGAATGGGCAAATTTCAAGAGAAATCCTCAGACAGGTCGATTTTTATTTTTGAATTAGGACTTTTTGGCATATATATAATACTAGTGACGTCATCCATCTGGGCGTGATGACGTAATCGATGAATTTTTCAAATAAGAGTAGGGGTTGTGTGATAGCTCATTTGAAAGGTTATTTAATTCTCTATTCAGTAATATAAACATTAACACAGTTATTTATACAGGGTGTACAAAAAAAATTTTTTCTTCGATTTGTCAAATTTAATTAAAGTTAATTTAATAAAAAAAATTTTTGTACACCCTGTATAAATAATTATGTTAATGTTTATATTACTGAATAGAGAATTAAATAACCTTTTAAATGAGCTATCACACAACCCCTACTCTCATTTAAAAAAATCATCGATTATGTCATCACGCTCAGATGGATGACGTCACTAGTATTATATATATGCCAAAAAGCCCTAATTTAAAAATAAAAATCGACCTGTCTGAGGATTTCTCTTGAAATTTGCTCATTCTCGAGATAATGAATTTATGCCAACTCAAACGTCCTCACTTATACTACAGTTTCGAGCCCGCTTGATTAGCAATTAAAAAACCAAGGCGTTTTCGATATTTTATTACAAAAAACTCTTCGGAATTTCATCAATCAATGTTTAAAGAATATCTACGTACCTTGGCAACATTGAAATTTTTAGATAAATGTCCGATTTAGGGTTAAAAATGGCCGATTTCGCAATTTTCAAAATTTTCAATCGCTTATATAACAAAAACTATTAACTTAAGAGAAAAATCACTAAACACGTTTTCTGTTTGGAATGATTCAAAAAACCTAAAAAAAATTCGATGCAAAAAGGATAATTTCAGGAAAAACCCCGAATCTTTCCCCTCGCCTGGCAAGGTCTTATGCTCTTCAGAATCGCCTGTCATTGTACACATTTCTTCTAAATGACTTAATTAAACACATACTTAAATTTAAACCTTACAGGAGAAAGTTTATTTTACCCCCTTTTGCACTTTTCGATTCACCTGGTAGATACACGTGCACCGCTGAGGCCTGCCAGGTCATGGTTTTTAGCCTTGGTGTGCTATGAATTATCACTATAAAAATTTCTAGCCTTACAGGACGACCGTTAGTCGGAGGGTTCACTAGCTCTTAGACTATAAAAACACAGGAATAAATCTATTTTTTAAAATATAGTAGGTACATAGAGACTTGCAACTTTTTGTATTGTATTTAGGATTAGGATGACGTCTGGAAAAAAGTCTACAATAAAAAAATAGGTGGAAATAGTGTATAAAACGCATCGAAAAATGCATAAACATGTTAAAATCAGTATATTAAGGGCCAGATTTTCTTATTTCGGGGTATTTGGGGTCACTGAACAAGAATTTGCAATCAGAACCGACCTCTGAAGCACCTGGATGCCCAGGGTTACTGCTAAGATACGTCATCTAGAGTTTCGATGGTTTGTTTTTGACACTTAATTGATGCAAACAGATTACTCGAGATTACTGATATTGTGAAGCAGCAATAATTAAATATCATTTAATTTCTATCCATTAAATAGATCGGTGAATGTCGTTATATTTGATCTTATACTTATACGAAATACTGAGAAATGCGATTCTCGATATGATTACCGGTAATCAGATGGAAGAGTAATCATAGTATCCTACTAATACTAATACAAAATATGTACTGAGAAATCCGATTCTCGATATGATTACCGGTCCTCAAATACAAAATTAACAAAAGTAATCAAAGTAACGAATACTTTTAATGATTACTTTATACAAAAGTAACGATTTGTATCGAATACTCGAAATTAACTATAATCAACATCACTACAGTGTTGGTAGCCAGTGGACAGTGAATGATATAATATGCAAAGCGTGGTTTAGTTGGACGTCAAAACGTTAACCAAGAAGATGAAGCAAAATTGTTATTTCCGGACAAAAATGAATTTCTCAAATGAACAAGAGACTTTTTTAAGAATTGTAACAGGTATCAATTTTGTTCGATATCAAAAATAAATGTATGTATATTAGTCCGGCACTGATAGTTGGCGTGAAAAAAATAACAAAGGGAGTGTAATTGGACGAGAAGAGCGGCTGAAGGCCAGAATTTGTATAATACTTGTTTGTGTTGAGTAATGAGAAGGGAATCAACTTGGATGCAAGGGTTTTCTTTTTGTTCAATCGAGTACGATGATGGGAACCACTAATTGGTAACTTATTATCGGTCATCGGTGCAACGCATTGGCGTACGTACTTTGGTATGAAACTATTTAGTAACGTGAAGGTACTACGTGTTATTCCTCTTTCAAATAGCTGGATTTCATGGAAGTCAAAATGAACAGCCAAAATTATATTGGACATTTAATTAATTAAACATTAATTAATTACATTAATTAAACAGAAGAGTGTTAATGATTTCATGGGTAGATAGAGTGACGAATACAGAAATGTTAAAGAGCATACGCAGAGAGAGGAAATTAAAAACACAATAAAAGAAAGGAAATTGCAATATTATCTCAGACATATATGTGATGAGAGGCGAAAGATATAACATCTTGAGACTCATAATTCAAAGAAAAATAGAAGGTAGGAGAAGCGTAGGATGGAGACGCGTTTCCTAGTTGAAGAACCTGAGAGAATAGTTTGGTTGCAGCTCAAGACAACTGTTCAGAGCAGCTGCTTCGAAGGCCAGAATAGCCATGATGATTGCCAACCTTCGTCGCGGAGATTTTTTTTATTTAATAAAACTCCAACAGGAATCTTAGGATTATTGCTATCTGATCATTACTATGATCAATAAGCAAGTTAGTTCTATATACAAAATATTATAAAAACGTATCTAAGGTCATATTCAACAATATTCCTTAGGCTCTAATACATTACAGTACTACTAGCTAACGTGTACACTTTAGCCGCACTTTGCTCTGCTTTTTCACTTTCACGCACTTGAACTTATTGCACTAACTCGAACGGCTTCGTTCTCTTAAGTCTTCTTATCTGGTTGGCGTTGTCTAGGAGATTGATGGCCTCGACATTCACATGGTTGGAGAGCCTTTGTTCATGACTCTCGGCAAACTTACTTACTGTCTGGATAACCGTATCCATCTGGAGGTCTCGATGAAGATCACAGTTTCTGAAGTACCATGGAGCTTTGACGATGTTCCTTAATACTTTATTCTGATATCGTTGTATAATTTGGATGTTACTTTCTTTTGTACAGCCCCATAGCTGTATCCCATATGTCCATATCGGTTTAAGGACTTGCTTATACAATAACAATTTGTTAAAAGTAGACAGAGTGGATTTTTTCCCCATCAACCAGTACATCTTTCTGAACTTGAATTCTTCCTTTTTTTTCTTAATATGCGCTTTCCAACGTAGCTTGGAATCTAATGTCATACACAAATATTTTGCCGTATTTGCATAAGGTATTTGGTTTCTATTTATACTAACTGGGATATGCTGTTCTGTTTTGTTAGTAAAATTGACATGAACAGATTTTGTTTCATTTAATTTGATACGCCATCGCCTGGTCCATATGTTAATTTGTTCAACAGAATTCTGTAGCATGGTTGCTGCTTCCTCGTGGTTTTGTCCGACTGCTAGAATGCATGTGTCGTCTGCAAATGTCGCAATTGTGTTAGGTTCTAATGATGGAATATCACTGGTATAGAGCAGGTATAGCACTGGCCCCAGGACACTTCCTTGTGGAACTCCAGCTTTAATTTCTCTTAATTCTGAATATGCTTCCTCATTTTTAACTCGAAAGTATCTGTCGGATATATATGATTCTAGTAGTTCAGAATATTGTTTTGGTAAGTAGCATCTCATTTTATGATATAATCCGTCATGCCACACTTTGTCAAAAGCCTGCGCTACATCGAGGAAAATTGCAGAACAGACTTTTCCTTCTTCTAAAGCTTTTTCTACTATATCTGTTATTCTATGCACCTGATCTATCGTTGAGTGGTTTTCTCTAAACCCAAACTGATGATTAGGAATTAGATTTTTTTCCTCTATAATCGGTTTTAGTCTCTTCAAGAGTAGTTTTTCATATAATTTAGACATGACAGGTAACAGTGAAATAGGCCTATATGAAGAAGCTTCTTGTGGAGGTTTTCCTGGTTTTAGTGTCATTATAATTTCTGCCACCTTCCATATCTTTGGTACGTACCTCAGCCTAAAGGAAGCATTTATAAGATTTGTTAATTTTATTATAGCTTTCCTTGGAAGTTGCTTTAACACTTCCCCAGTAATCAGATCAAATCCAGGAGCTTTCTTTGGATTTATATTTTCTTTTATTTCCAAGTATACTTCTTTTGGAGTTACAGGGCTAATCTCCATTTCATCTTGATCAGGGAGCTCCCAGTTAATTATTTCTTGTTCTTCATTTGGTTGAAGAGTATTTTCTAGGTGATCAGCAAACCTGTTGGCCTTTTGTATATTGCTTCTTGCCCAGCTACCATTAGTATTTCTAATTGGTGGATTCTGTAAGATTGGCCTTTTTAATCGTTTTGTAGCCTTCCACAATGAGTAATCAGTAGCGCTATCATTTGATAGTTCACTTAGGTAGATGCTAACCGATTCGTTTTTAATTTTTTGAATTTCTCTTTTTAATTTTTGTGTGGCATTATTTAATCTAGTTTTATCAACTGGTGCTCTAGACTGATGCCACTTGCGTCTCAGTTTTCTTTTTTCGGTTATCATTTCTCTGATTTCTTTCGGGTAGTTATTTCCTTTTATTATTTCGACACTGTTCTTGCTGTTGTTCCAAGCAGCTTGTACATTTTTATTGAGTAGTTCTACTTCTGCCTCTAGTTGATCAACGGTTCTTAATGGAACTGAGAGGTCAATCTTCTCTTCAAGGTCTATCTGGAAACTTTTCCAGTCAGTATTTTTGTTAACAAGTCTAGGAGGTCTTTCTTTTTTGATAACAGTGTCACTGAGTGTGAGAATAATTGGAGAATGGTCCGAGTTCATATCAAATGCCTCTTCTATCTCTATGTAACTTGTTGAAATATTTCTGACTACAAAGAAGTCGATAAGGTCTGGGATTTTATTTGTGTCAGTAGGCCAGTATGTTGGCTTTCCCGTTGATATTGCGTCGCATTTTATGTATTTCATTGCTTCCAAAAATTCTTTCCCTTTGGTGGTAGTCAGTCGTGACCCCCAATGCGTATGTTTTGCATTGAAGTCTCCTCCAAGGATAAATCTATGTCCTTGACTGATCAGGAAATCTACATATTGATTTTTCTTGATGGCATGTCTTGGCGGACAGTAAACCGCTGTGACAATTACCTCATAGTTTTTACATTTAATTTTTACTAATGTGGACTGAAATTCTTGAGTTTGGTATCCCATTTCCTGATAGTGCATAATATTTTCTTTGATTATTACTGCACTACCTCCTTTGGCTGCATTATCAGGGTGAGTAGTGTGATAAGTTTTATAACCCCTAAATCTAATATATGACTCATTTGTAAAATGGGTTTCAGAAATAAGGCATATGTCTATTTTCTCTATATCTAGTATGGCTTGTAGTTCTTGCTGATGTTTCAAGATGCCATTTGCATTCCATTCTACTATTCGTAAACTACCCGCCATTACCAAGTCTTTTGGGTATAGCTCCTTTGGTGCTATATTCTATTCTGGTTATACGGTCGTCCAGGTTAGTTAATCTTTCCAGTATTTTCTGTAGTGTTTGTTCTATTTTCAGATCTTTTTGACTACTATAGTTTTCTTCGTTACTTTTACCAGCTGCTACCGTGCTATAAGTTCTTGTTTTGTGTTCTTCTTGTTTTGAATTTTCTACAGGTTTTGGATGCATTCTTTGTGGTTGTCTGGGTAAGGTCTGTTTCTTGTTATATTTATCTTTTATTTTTTGTATTTCCTTTGCCACGATACATCCTCTATAGTTAGCCGGATGCCCTTCTCCACAATGGACACATTTAGGTTGTGCGTCCTTGGGTTTCTCACATTTGGCTGTTAGGTGTTTTCCCGTGCAGCGGACACATCTTGGTTCTTTCGCACAGTAACCTTGTGTGTGTCCATATGCCTGACATCTCTTACATTGAGGTACCAATTTTGATTTTCTTAGCGGAAGTATTTGTACTTTTACGCTCATGATATCGGAAATCTCATAAATTCTATTGATATTTTCGTCATTTCTGAATACCAACATAAACATATTTAGTGGTTGCTTTGTTTTGTATTTTAATTTCGGTATGACATCCATTATCTTGAATCCTTTATCGTTTAAATCTTTCATGATCGAATCTTTACTGGCTGTGCAAATTATATGAATTTGACAAACCTCGTATAAAATTAACAAACTTGGATAACTGATAGTTGCATTTTGAGGTTTAGACCATGCACAGATTTTTATGAAGAATAATTTTTTTTCCTAAAATTATTAATAAAAGAGTTATTACATGTCTAATAAATAAAAATGATGTTCGGAATCGGAAATTTAGGAAAATTTCAGACTTTTTTTTTTCAAATAGATGGCTGTTATTGCATATTTGAATATGGTTTTTAATTAAAAATAACTTTTCATAATAAAATTTTTTGATATTTTGAAATATAAAGGTAGTTTGCTCTTGAGCGAAATTCATATTTTTTGACATACCTCGTACACTGTTGACAAAATTTGATATCTGATGATTGCATCTTAGGTTTTAGACTATGCAGAGCACTTTGTAAAGAATGACTTATTTCGTAAAATTGATATTAAAAAAGTTTACCATATGGTTCCAAGTTACGCAGACACCCTGTATTATTATATTTTCTTTTTTTAATTATGGCGCCCCCCGAGCATTTGAGTTTCAATTTTATTTAACATCTATTAAGAATCCACACCCCTAGGTCTCTGAAGACTTAGAGCTACCGAGGTACATCAAAAAGTGGCGTTATTGGTATAGCATTCGGCTACAGATCGAGAGGTCTTGGGTTCAAATCCGGACCATTCCTATTCTTTCTTTTTTGGAAAGTGGTAAGCATTAAAATTAGTTTAATATTTAAATAAAATAAAAATAAATAAACTGTTTAAAGTATATTTATTGCGTTGAAATCATATAAAAGAATTATAACTTCTTACGTGCGTACAAAGTACACACACATTCTTTTTTTAAAAAAATATCTCCGGAATACCATTTTCGACGATACATTTAAATTGATTGCATGATTAAATACACTAAACTTTTTTAGTCAAATGTTAACGATCTTCGTCTCAATTAAATATGCGTAAAAGGAAGTTGTTACGGTCCGTTTTTGTGCGTAATTCGGTGTTGAATCAATTAAACGTCGTGCTTATCCTACTTTCGCCTGTCCCGACTCTTCGTAATTTTATTTTAATTACTTTTTTTAATTGGTCTGAGATAACCGAATTTGTGACGCTCGCTCAAAATTCGTCCATCGTCGTTTCTTTTGTAGTTCTCGCGAGAATTAACCTCGATTCGCTCAAAATATCATATCGGCTGTAGGCAACAGATTCGTTTTCATCTTAGTACATAATATATATTATTCGTTGTTACAGACCCGTATTACAAAACCTTATTTGCGTAAAAAGAATAATTCAAAATCAATTAAATACCAGAACTTAAAATTTCTATCGATGAATCAGTGCAATACCAAATGGACTATCTTCCAATACAGTCGTCCTATTAGGTAGGGAACTCATAAATATTGGCAATATCATTTTAAAGTCATTTCCTTTAAAATGTATAATATAAAGTGATAACGTTTAGGTTGGAATAAATTCATTTTCTCTAGAATGGCCGATTTTCTAGATAAATCTCAAAATAAATTTTTTGGCATATATATCATACTACTGACGTCATCAATCTGGGCGCGATAACGTAGTCGATGATTTTTTAAATGAGGGTAGAGGTCGTGTGCTAGCTCATTTGAAAGGTTATTCAATTCTCTATTCAGTAATATAAACGTTAACATAATTATTTAAACAGGGTGTCCAAAAAAATATTTTTGAATTAAATTAATTGATACAAAAAGAAAAATGCATATAATCCATAATAATACATTTTACTACTGTCAGAAAACAGAAAACAATGTTTATTTGGCAATTAAATATTGTTTTTCCCTTAAATTCAATTTAAAGCTGCCACACAGCTGCCTCTTGGCTGTTTGAACATTTAATTTAAGCGAAAAGCAATACATTCTTCTTTTTGTATTAATTAATTTAATTCAAAAATAAATTTTTTGGACACCTTGTATAAATAATTATGTTAATGTTTATACCACTAAACGGAGAATTAAATATCCTTTAAAATGAGCTATCACACGACACCTATTCTCATTTAAAAAATCATCGATTAAGTCATCACGCTCAGATGGATGACGTCATTAGTATGATATATATGCCAAAAAAAGTAATTTAAAAATAAAAATCGACTGTTTTGGAGAAAAATCTCGAAAATCTCCCATTCTCGAGAAAATGAATTTATTCCAACCTGAAACGTCCTCACTGTATGTCTGGATTATCAATATGAATGAGTCAGTCAATTAATTATTTGTTTATTTGTTTTCTCTTTTTTTGGTGCAGTTCGATTTTGCTTTTCAGTTTTTCCAGATCTAGAATTTCTTTTCTTAGGTGGTCTAAGCTGTAGCATGCTTCCCATCTACTTTTTACTTTATAAATAGTTGTTGCTGATCGCTTTCTATGAAGACGTGGTCTTTTATAGACAGGGTGCAATACAGGTGCTTTTCTGTATACTATGTTTTTGTGGGCAAATAGGGAAGAACTGACTACTGCGTTTTTACCACCTGTAAGGTCAATAAAATATTGGATGTTTTCATTCATATCTATGTAAACATTACCTCCCAATTAAGGCAGAAACATATTTGTCTGACCCGATGCAACGCGACGCAATATAGCCCGATGTGACGGATATCTGGCACACAGTTTTACATGTAAGTGGTTATATTTACGTCAGGCTGCATCGGGTAGGATGGCGTAGCACTGCGTGCGGTAAATATAATCACTTACATGTAAAACTGTATGTCAGATATCCATCGCATCGGGCTGCAATGCGTCACGTTGCAATGGGTCTGACAAATATGTTTCTGCCTTTATTCCGATATATTCTTTTTCGACTCCTAACTTTGACCATTTTGATGTCATTTTTTGGTGTAAGCTCATAAATATGTTTGTTTTAGTCCTTAGTAAAAAAGTTATTTTGGTATCCTGTTCTTGTTTATTCGTTGGGCAGTGAATTTTTATTTGTATACTACAAATTCTCAATTGCTTGAAAATCTGCTATAAAGTATTTCAGTTTATTATCAACTACAAATGCCACCCCAAATTCAGGGCCGTAAGTACGATGTTGGGGGCTCCGGGGCAAACGTGATCTGGGGCCTCCTACCGGGGGTATCGTCGGGGGCTTGCCCCCATCAGAAGGGGGTAAACCCTCATCTCTCATCTGGAATCATCTGGGAAACGTTTTATGAAGTTGATTGCTTCGTCTTGAAGGTCTTGTTCGTTTGCATTCAAAATAAAATCAGGTTGAACAATTCGATACGTCTAACACTGCTTTCATTATTTGAAAGATAATGTCTAGCTCTAGCTGATGGCATAATGTCGATCATTGAGTAAAACACGGTTACTTACACTAAAGCATTACATGGGATCTTGAAGTCTTTCATCTTCGCATAGTTCATCTAAGTTTTTCGTCTTCCGCATTATTTTTGGAGCGAACCCTACTGGTATTCCCCAACGTTGACACATATTTGAAGCTTCTTCAAAGGTTTCAAATTGTCCTTTCATTTCAGTTAGTTTTAAGAGGCTCTCTTCAAGTAAACTGTAAGCTATTAAAAGGTCTAAAGATTTTGATTGCAGTGTTTTCGAGACTATTTTGAGGATTTCAAGGACTTTATTTTGCACAACTAGTAACAAAACAAATTTGAATGATTCTCGTTTCTTTTTTTCAGTTGTGTTGCTTCGTCTCTTTCATTTCTTTTGTTACTTGTAAGAACTAGACTTGAAAGGCACTTCAAAGCATCGCAAAATCTGTGTTTCAATGGATTGACTGCATTAAATCTTCCAGCCCAGCATGTTGGATTGAGAAGTAGAGTGACTTTCGAGGAACATCTTTCAAATTGGTATGAGAACTTCAGTGCGTCCCAACGAACGATACTGTTCGTTGGTTGGAAAAATATGAAGATATGAAGGTGTATTTAGAGAAAATGCAGGAAGAGGTAAACCAGATTGCTGAGAAGATGCAGAAAATTGAAAAGGTGGAAGAAAAATTCGAGAATGCGTTAAAATTCGATATGGAAAAAGTGGAAGAAAAATTGAAGAAGATAGGGAAAATTTCAAAAAGGAGGAGACCGTCGAGAACTTATTATATACAGCTCTAATGAGAGCAGAATCCAATTTGGCGAGTATATTAGAAAACGACATCCAGTACCTTTCATTAAAATCTTGAAAAACCAATTCCAACATATGCAGAACTTCGAAGACTGCAAAGAAATTATAAGAGCCCATCTAAAAATGGACTTCATGATGTTAAAAGATGTTAAAATTAATCATTGAAGTTGTTAGAATTAATATGCCGTGTACTTATTACAATCGGACAACTCGAAGTAGAACTTGAACTAAATGTACTTTAAAAAGTTTATTTGACCTCGTTACAATCTATGCACGGCCAACCAAACGGGGGCCCCTCTTGGCCGGGGGCCCCGGGGCACTGCCCCGGTTGTATCAATGGTAGTTACGGCCCTGCCCAAATTCCTTATTTCCTGTATCTAAACCACTTTACAAGGTATTGTGCGTTTTTGTATCCCAGATACCCTTCCCTACCCACATTGTTTCCTGAATTGCTGCCAAACCCATGTGTCACCCTATTCCCTATTTTCACAAAATGACAGGCGTATATCCAATGAATATTGTGAAATATCAGGGCGGGCTCTTATCAGTCGCCAACCCTGTATTAAGCCAGTTGGATATTTATATATAATTCTCTGCTCCTTCGCCATTTAATAGATATAAGGTCTCACCATTGGTGGCATCCTTTCAAACCACCTTATTAATGCAAGTTCCTGGCAGTGTAATCAGGTATAAATATGTATTTACATTTCATATCATTGATCGCATCATAATGTCAATTAATTAAATAGTCCTGTCGCCAAGGGGGGTACAACGGCCTCCTTTATTCAGATGGACTTACCCAAGTTTTTTTTATGTATTTTGACCCGTAGAACACATATTTTTTGGGTAACAGTTGATCCGGATGTCGATAAAATTGTTATAAACAAAGAACTTGAGGAATTTCATAACAGCGATTTCTCGCAAAACAAAACATTTTTTTTTAATTTTTTGGGCCATTCTAAGCAAAACATGTTCTTTCTCCCGTGCGCAATACATGCGTTTTAATGCATGTTACGTAGAAACTACCTCGCTTGCACTTGTATTACCTACTCTACCTACTCGTTCGATTTTAAATGAGATATCACTGATAACATCACTCAAGCACTATGTGTTTATAGCTTTGTTTAACAATAAAAAAATTTTTAGCAATGCAAATAATCAAAACCGATATAATTTGACTTGAACTTTCAAATGCGGTAAGCAGAATTGCTGTTATTTTTTAATCAAAAGTTATTCGGATTCAAAAATTGCAATTTTTCGAATTTTTGAAAGTTCAACTGCGTTTATCTCGAAAACTTGTAAGAACATTTTTTGCTTAGAATGACCCAAAAGATACAAAAAAATGTTTTGATTTGCGAGAAATCGCTGTTATGTAATTCTTCGAGTTCTTTGTTTATAACAATTTTATCGACATCCGGATCAACTGTTACCCAAAACATTTGTGGTTTACGGGTCAAAATACATAAAAAACCTTGTAGGTCTGGATCCCGCGTATGAAAAAAAAGTTGATTAATAGCAAGCTGAAAATATGTTAATAGCTTAAGGGTGTCTACTCGGATAAACTTTGATATATGGGAACACTGGAACAGGGGCAGTTTTAATTGTGGAATAGGTTAAAAATTTGGAACGGTCAGACCACGAAAACGGCACATGTATTTTGTCCGACAGAACAGACTTAAACTCTCCAAACAGATGTTAAACTCTTCTGCAAAAATCAGACTGCTATTTATCACCAAATGGGCGTTTTAATGAGTGGAACATGTAGAATATGTCAAATGACAGGAATTCTGACAGGTGATAAATAGCAGTCTGATTTTTGCATGAGCGTTTAATCTTTGTTCGGAGAGTTTAAGTCTATTCTGTCGGACAAAATAAATGTGCCGTTTTCGTGGTCTGACCGTTCCAAATTTTTAACCTGTTCCACAATTAAAACTGCCCCTGTTCCAGTGTTCCCATATATCAAAGTTTAGTTTAGTTTAGTTTATCCGACTAGACACCCTTAAGCTATTAACAAATTTTCAGCTTGCTATTAATCAACTTTTTTTTCATACGCGGGATCCAGACCTATTGGGTAGGTCCAGCTGAATAAAGGAGGCCGTTGTACCCCCCTGACGACAGGACTAAAGGGTTACATTTGACATTTACATTCGGTATCCACGGACAGAGTAAATAAGTTAAGCAATTTTTTTAAGTATGTATTAGCATAAAAAACGCAGTGTTCAAATTTTATACAAATTGAAAATAAAATAAGACTATTATGGGTTTTAACTTAATTATACTATATTATCAAAATTATACCAATTATATACGGACACACCCTACGGCAGAAGGATGAAAGATGGACTAAGATGGTAATACATTGGAGACCATGGAACCACAAACGAAAAAGGGGAAGGCCACAGATGCGATGTGGCGAAGGGGAAGGCCACAGGGGAAGGCTTCAGATGACCTGAAGAAACACACTGGGTCAAAATGGATGCAAATTGCCCAAGATAGAGAGGCATGGAAGAAGGAAGAGGAGGCCTATATCCAAGGATGGATGTTTAGGGCTGATTGGATACCAATTTATAATTAGAGCGCTAGAGGAAAGCACAGAGGACATAAAGATAAATGGAGAAATAACACAGGTTTACAAAAAAAATAAATATTAGACTATTTGACGAAATCATATAAATTGGGGGTTTTTGGGGTCGCTGATCACGAATCCGGGGTCCGCTGACCCCTCTCACGTCTAGCTCTAGGTTATTTCAAGGTCAAAATCAAGATGAATTGAATCGCTCTGAAAAAGTATATTAAGGGGTTTTGGGGTCGTTGATCACAAAACTGGGGTCCGTTGAGCTTTACCACGTCAGGTAAGGGTCGTTTTAAGGTCAAATCAAGATAAATCGACACAATCGCTCTGAAAAAGTATATTAGGGGGTTTTTGGGGTCGCTGACCACAAAGCTATGGTCCGTTGAGCTCTACCACGTCAGGTAAAGGTCATTTCAAGGTCAAATCAGGACAAGTCCTAAAACTGATTTGACCTTGAAATGACCTTTATCTGACGTGATAAAGCTCAATAGGGCTTTTCATTCACAGTCATTTGTTTCGAGCTTCTGTCATGTGTCACATAATATTAATATATCTACGACATACGTTATTGGTATATAAAATGATACAAACCAAAGACGTATGACGTAAATATATTAATATTATGTGACACATGACAGAAGCTCGAAACAAATGACAATCGATGAAAAGCCCTATGGACACCAGTTTTGTGATCAGCGATCCCAAAACCTCCTAATATACTTTTTCAGAGCGATTGTGTCGATTTATCTTGATTTGACCTTGAAATAACCTTAAGCTAGACGTGAGGGACGTCAGCGGACTCCGGATTCGTGATCAGCGACCCCAAAAATCCCCTAATATACTTTTTCAGAGCGATTGTCGATTTATCCTTATTTGACCTTGAAATGACCTTTACCTGACGTGATAGAGGTCAGCGGACCCCGGATTCGTGATCAGCGACCCCAAAAACCTCCTAGTCATATGGTTTCGTCAAATAGTCCAATAGGTAATTAATAACATAAATAAGGTATGTTGATGACACTGTGGTTCTCGCAAGAAGCATGGAGAAACTGAGTGGCCTGATAAGGGAGACACAAAGAAAAAGTGCACAATACAGGCTCAAACTGAACATCAGAAAAACCAAATGGATGCTACGAAGCAAAACCTAACAACAAGCAAGACAACTTTAGACCATCAAAGAATTGAACACGTGGATTCGTATATTACTTAGGAACAACAGTTAATTCAAGTTGGGATCAAGCGAAGAAGATAAGTATAAGAGTGTCGTTCATTAGCATGAAGCAAATTTTCACCTCAAACAGCCTCACCCTATCTCTGAAAATCCGACTTCTCAAATGTTAAGTATGTATTTCCAGTTTTGTTATATGGAATGGAGGCGTGGACAATAACCGCATCATTAATGAAGAAAGTAGAGGGCTTCGAAATGTGGGCTTATCGACGTATATTACGTATATCCTGGGCCGAGCACGTGACCAACGAGGCATTACGCCGGATAAGTAAAGAGACAGAGGTAGGAATAACTATAAAGAAAAGAGTTGAAATACTTGAGTCACGTTATGAGGCACAGTAAGTATAGAGTACTTCAGCTAATTATCCAAGGGAAAATAGACAGCAGAAGGGGTCCAGGGAGGAGGAGACACTCCAAAACTTGCGGCAATGGTTCGGATTGTCATTTGTCGAACTATTCAGAGCTGCCGTGAACAAAGTCAGAATAGCCATGTTACTTGCCAACGTTCGGAACGGACAAGGCACATGAAGAAGAAGAATACCAATTTTATTCTGTTTTTTGACAATTTGTTTTATCGTAGATATTCGGGTAGCTTTCAGATTATTAGTTAAGGAATTCCACAATTGTTAGGGAAATAAGGACGTCTTATATCCCTAACAAAAACATGTTTGTTCTTTTACTAACTTGCTGAAATTAAACAGAATTTATAGAAAAAAAGAACAAATACGTTTCTGTGTGAATAATTAACGCCCAATGAAATTTCGTTACGCCTAATCGGCCTACTTGAATTGTTAATCGAGCATGAGATGTGACTCGTATAAGGAAGAGAAAAAAAGTGGCATCTTGAGTGTTCAGCTGATGACTGCGTAACTAATTTGAAAAAGACTTATTAAGAATAATAAGTATGCTGATCGAGATTAAGATAAATCCATTGACAGAGAACTTGTCTTTAGGTATATGTATTATAAATTTTAATCAGGATTAAAGACAATCTCAAATGTGTGAATTAAACGAAGATGAATACAAGACAAAGCTAAAATAACAAAAAAGAAGGTACAATAGGCTAGCGTATGGACTAGCCAATAGCGTATACTGTGTTTTTTTGTATATTTAAAATTTAAATAATATTTTTAAAATTAAATAATAGTATATTGTGTACCTACTAGGAAAAGCTTAACAATCCCGGACGATGTAAAGATTGCCGTCGAGGCGCAAGCAGAGGCAAGGCAATACAGAGTCCGTGAATGTGGCTTTTCCTACAAGGTATCTTCTTCTTCTTAAGGTGCCTATCCGTTCCGGATGTTGGCGACCAGCATGGCTATCCTAACTTTGCTTGCTGCTATTCTGAATAGTCCGGTTGTCGATGTATTAAACCACTTTCTCAGGTTTTGAAGCCAAGATATTCTTCTTCTCCCTGGTCCTCTCTTTCCAAATACCTTGCCTTGAAGAATGAGTTGCAACAAGCCATATCTCTGTTCATTCCTCATAACATGGCCAAGATATTCTAGTTTGCGCTCTTTGATTATGTTAATAATCTCGCATTCCTTGCCTATTCTACGTAGAACCTCAATATTAGTCACACGATCCACCCACGAAATTCTCAAAATGCGCCTGTAACACCACATCTCAAATGCCTCGAGTTTTCTCAAAGAAGCCTCGGAAAGTGTCCAGGCCTCTACTCCGTATAATAACGTAGAAAATACATAGCATCTGATGATAGAGATTTTGGTAGCAAGAGGTAAATCGTGGCTTCTGAAAAGAGACTTCATCATTATGAACGCTGATCTCGCTTTTCCTATGCGTTGTTTTATTTCACTTGAGTGGTCCCACTGGCTGTTTATGTTGGTACCAAGGTATGCGTAGCTGTCGACCCTGTCAATTAGTTGTTGGTTAACCAAAAGCTGTGTATTTAATATTTCGCGCTTACTGACTACCATATACTTTGTTTTTTTCGTATTGAGATCAAGTCCGTATTCTCTACTTATATCTGATATGCGCGACATTATTCTTTGCAAACCATCTAGACTGTCTGCAAAAACTACAGCGTCGTCGGCATATCTAATGTTGTTCAGACGCACTCCGTTGACTAATACGCCTTCCTGTAGTTCTCCCAGCGCTTGCTCGAAGATACATTCAGAGTATATATTAAACAGCACCGGGGACAGGATGCATCCTTGCCTCACTCCTCTATCTATGGAGACTGCCTCTGTTAATTGGTCTTCCACTTTAATATTGGCAGTTTGGTTGTAATACAAGGTATAGGTATATACTATTTTTCCGAAAATTGAACATTTAAATTATATTAAAATAAATATGTTAAAATTTTCAAATAGACATATTATTATTTTGACTGAAATATTCGTGATGCCACCAAATACTGGTTTTGTAATTATAGAAACAAAAATATGAATTGTCAAATTTCACGCATTTGCTTATTCTGGCAGTAAATAACAAAATGACAGAAAGCTAAAATAACAAAAAAAAGTGGTACAAAAGGCGATAAAACTATAGATTATCTTTTGTTGTATTTTTAAAATTTAAATAATATTTTTAAAATTTAATAAAGTATTTTTATTACATATTTATTTATTTTTTATATAGATTTTTTTATAGATTTTAATAAAATTGAAAAAGTTTACATATTGTATAACAGACTACCTTAAATGGACTCTTTTAAATGTTTACTATCACTGAGAACTACGAATTGCTATTTTGTGTTTCGTGACTACTTCCGTGAGGCCCCTCTTAGCATTTTATTATAGATAGAGAATTAATTCGATGTCAGTATAGAAGTTAAGCTTCAAAAATCAACAAAACAAAGTTAAATAAAATATATGATATAAACTACTACACAAGTATGATATAATATCCACTCAAGTAGGGTATGTATATCATAGTTGTTTAGTAGTTTATAATATATTATACAGTGGACTCTCTCTATAACGAATAGGCGTATAGTCGAAGCAATACAGTACTGAACCTCCGAAAAAAAAGGACCAGACGGACCTTAATAATTATTTTTGCATTCGATTCGTGAATGCGCCAGGAAGCTTTGTGAACCAGAGCCATGATATAATATTGAAAAACTGCATACAGAAAATGCATTGTTAAAGTGCATCTCAAACAGACAATAAAAAAATTCAGAACTCGTTAATTATCGGCGGAAATGAGTTTTCCGCCAATGAGCAATTTTGTTACTCGGGGGTTTTTGGGGTCGCTGAAAACGAATATGACGTCAAAAGTGATCTCCGGAGTAACTGGTGCCCAGGGTACCGACTGTGTACCTCGTCTTGTGGAGTTTTCGTCAAATTCTTATAAAATTAGTCAAAAATCATTACTCGTGGGTTTTTGGGGCCGCTAACGACGAATATGACATCGGAAGTAACTTCCGGAGTACCTGGTGCACAGGGTACCTACTGTTTACCTCGTCTTGTGGAGTTTTCGGCAAACAATTTATTAAAAAATTAGTCAAAAATAATTACTTGGGTGTTTTTGGAGTCGCTAACGACGAATCGGAAGCGATCTCCGGAATACCTGGTGCCCAGGGTACCTACTTCTTATGGAGTTTTCGTCAAATTCATTAAAAAAATAGCCAAAAATCAGTACTAGGGGTTTTTGGGTCGCTAACGACGAATATGACATCGCAAGTGCTCTACGGAGTACTTGGTACCCAGGGTACCTACAGTTTACCTCGTTTTCTGGAGTTTTTGGCAAATTCAATTTTGTTAATATTTTCAGTATGACGGTCGTGAAAATCTTATTTATGGTGGTAAGTAAGTTTCTTCCTCTCCAATTTTTGCACAGTGTGAAGCTGCAATTTTGTGAAAGTTTAATACACTCTTTTCCTACACCTCTATGATTGTGGGGAGCAAAAGCTCAGCAGTTCGATGCGGATCAGTTCACCTTTGAAAGAATAAGTGGAAATTTAATGTCAAAAAAGCTAAGATGGTCTAGGTGACATCTAGATTACAAAGAAATTTAGGAAAATTAGGTTAAAGAAAAAATGCTGATTAATATTGTAGAGTAGGTGTGTTTTATTATTTAAAACAATTATTTGTGTTTTTGTAACAGTCATGAGAAATAAAAAAAAGAAATTATTTAAAAAGAAATGTTTTTAAGAGTCAATCAAATAACTGAAATAAACGAGGTTTTGGAAATTTTGCAACATATTTCACATTGTTTCGATTTTTTATTGTATTGTATACATCCTTATTGAAATTATTTTATTTTAATAAAATTTGTAGGTATGTGTTACATAAGAACACCATCGTTCACATATATATTCACAATATTTATGCATTGTTCAACACGAACGAGAGCAGAATCCACAATGTGAGATACTTTCTAAAAAGACAGATAAATCGAGCATCCACTCCCAAGTTAGTAGGAGAGAAACAGAATTCTGCAATAATTATGCCATTTAAAACGAACTAATTGTGTTAAAATTTATTGTTTAAACGAAAGTCGATGGGAACAGGTACATGCAATACATTCATTCATTATAAAATGCCTATTCACTGATAACCTTTAACGATGTTCATAAATAGGAAGCTTTCACAATCTTCAGTTCTATGTATACACGGTGAAGTGAAGAGAATGGAGTGCTGTAGAAAGTTTGTTTTATGATCATGCATATTTGATCAAGGTTAAGCACAGTTACTTACTGACAATGTAAATAAAAACAAAAATACTCTCCGACACTTCTGCTTTACAATTGTGGTTGTAACTTCAAATTAATTTTTGAACGGCAGTACCGGTAGAGTGGACAGGTCTAAACCAACCGGCGATTGTCCGCAAAACAAGAGAATACAATCATCGTCGTCCTAAAATTTAGGGTTGATATATTTATTTAGTTGTTAGTTATATGAACTGCTAACTGCAAAAAGGGGACCAACAAACTTTCATAAATTCACTTTTTGTTATTTTTGCGTTCTTTACACGTAAACAGATCGTTTTCAACAAAAAGGGGACTTCTGCGTGTATTCTAAGTATATTAAAAATGGCGACTAAAATTTCTCTAACTGCAAAAAGGGGACAAAAAGGGGAACAGCAGAAGTATAACGAAAAATAACCGAAGAAGTGACAGTATTGCCTTCACAACGCAAGTTTACTCTGAAACACGCCTATTAATGGCATCCAAAGTTGAAGACATTAGAAAAATGTTCAGATTCATCGACGATGACAATATCACATTTTGGGGAGAAATAACAGGATAGTCCACTGTCCACCAAGTTGACAATTAACACTATCGACTATTTTCTATTCCTTTCTTTATATTACATGTTTATAATGACAATTAAAGGTGTTTTCTGTCAAGTAGTGTTTATCTAATTGAATTATTCCTGATAATTTTTATTTGAATTACAGTTAACTGCAAAAAGGGGACTTCTACACAACATTAAAATGTGCATATTATACAATTATAATTAAAATTATTTACCACTTATTTACAGAATTATAATATATAAAGCTATATTGATCATGTATACCAAGTTTTTCGATTCTACGTGATTTGGTTACACAAATATTTAGTTTTTACCTTCTCCTGTAAAATTTACTTTTTATTATAATTTACTCCGTAAATTTACAGGAAGTTTTTCTTTTTTGAGTGTTTACTACATGTCAAACTTTTGTTATTCATTTTATTATTAACAGTTATTCATGTCGAGTCAAACAACTTTTTAGGTCTGGATCCCGTGTATGAAAAAAAAAGTTGATTAATAGCAAGCTGGAAATTTGTTAATAACTTAAAGGTGTCTAGTCGGACAAACTTTGATATATGGGAACACTGGAACAGGGGAAGTTTTGATTGTGGAACAGGTTAAAAATTTGGAACGGTCAGACCATGAAAACGGCACATGTATTTTGTCCGACAGAACAGACTTAAACTCTCCGAACAGAGATTAAACTCTCATGCAAAAATCAGACTGCTATTTATCACCAAATGGGCACCAAACTTAAATGAGTGGAACATGTAGAAAATGTCAAATGACAGGAATTATGACAGGTGATAAATAGCAGTCTGATTTTTGCATGAGAGTTTAATATCTGTTCGGAGAGTTTAAGTCTGTTCTGTCGGACAAAATAAATGTGCTGTTTTCGTGGTCTGACCGTTCCAAATTTTTAACTTGTTCCACAATGAAAACTGCCCCTGTTCTAGTGTTCCCATATATCAAAGTTTATTCGACTAGACACCTTTAAGCTATTAACAAATTTTCAGCTTGCTATTAATCAACTTTTTTTTCATACACGGGATCCAGACCTGTTTCTATTTCGGAAAATTTTCGGGTGGGACACTGTGCCCACCATAGAGAGGAGGGGGGAGCGCACGTCTCATATAGACTCATAAAATTTATAGCTGATTTTGGCAGGATTGTTTGATAAAAATATTTACAATTAACTGGTAATATTGTCCGTCAAATTTTTAAGGGTACACCAGTTGTCGGATGTAAAGTTTAGAAACCTCTATATTTACGAAACACGCCCCTCCCAAAAATTTTCCGAAATAGTAAAGTTGTCCATGAGGGAGGTAATATATATTTTTTTCAATGGTGGGCCCAAGGACTATTTTAGTAACAGTTGATTGCTGTGAAATACATCTTTTTTTAAATTACCAAATACCAATGTCTTAAATTGATATATTTTTATGTTTTAGGCTTGTCTCCTTCTTTAAGTGCCATCTCCGCGACGGAGGTCAGCAACCATCTATTCGGACTTTAGATATGGCTACTCTGAGAAGTTCATTTGATGTACATCCGTACCATTCTCCCAGGTTGTGCAGTCACGATATGCCGCGTCTTCATATGCTTTTTTTCCTTGAATGTTTCCCTGCATAATCAATTGTAGCCAGTATCTCCTTCCACGTGTAATATGTCCGAGATATGCAGCTTATGTTTCAGGCTAGTACAATAGGGAACATCCATAAACTACGTCGTAAAAATTTTGGACTTTTTAATACCCTCCCCCCTTCCGTCGTAAAGCGCCGTTTACAGTTGACCCTCCCTCTCATACCGACGTCGCAATTGCAACTCATAACGCCCCCCCCTTTTTAGTGATTTTTTTTAATTCCATGTTATTTCTGAATTTTTTAAAGTTAGCTACAGTCGGAAAAATGAAAGAATACCCATGAACGATCACATCAATCACTTATTTTGTATTTGCTGTCTTTTTCTATAAATAACAAACGTTTGTTATAGAAAAAGACAGCCAATACAAAATACGTGATTGGTGTGATCGTTCATGGGTATTTTTTCATTTTTCCGACTGTATCAAAGTCTAAGGTTTTCAACCTAATAAAAAATTCTTCAATGCACCATCTACCTCTAGTCTTCAATGCAGCATCCATCTGGCTTGCAATTTTTAGAAGCCATGGAGGTGTCACCAGGAAAATGGTTCAAAAAGTTTTTCAATTAAATGAAGCCATGGAGGTATCACCAGGAAAATGGTCCAAAAAGTTTTCCAATTAAATTTTTTAAAAATATTTTACAAATATTTTTATTAGTTTGAGACTTTCATTTAGCAGATGCTTCTACGCACCTACTACCTTCACGTCAGTTGCAAAGGGGGACTAAAGCACAGTATATAGAGGTTCCCTCTTTATACTGTGACTAAAGCCTGGGTTTCCTCGAAAGCGGCACCGACAAACTGCGACCGTAACACTGCGATGAATTACGTCAGATTACGGTGAAAAATTCAAGGTTCTTCACTGGGGCAATGGAATGTACAAGCTCAGCAAGCGGTGGCTTCCAACGCATCCTTGGAAACCAACGCTATTATTTTGCGTGGTACAGTTTTTTATGACGTCATTCATCGCAGTGTTACGGTCGCAGTTTTTCGGTGCCGCTTTCGAGGAAACTGAGGCTTAATAAATGTCGAAAATTTTTACCTGGAGTAGAGATAGCCTATGCATTCTCTGAAGAACCTCTAACAAGAGGTGAAATCGTCGATAAGAGTGCTGGCCGCGCTCTCTAACCTAAGTAAAAATTAAGATAGTTTTGGCTTCGCATTGCAACTGAATAAACATGGTATACACTTTTATTTTAGCTATCAAAGTTTATTTACGAATGTATCCAAATCAGTATTACTATGTAGCTCATTAATATCCGCGTATTTTTTTCTCTCAATTCACTGTACAACTAATTAGCTTTATTGGGACAAAAGAGAACACTTTTATCGGAGTTCCTATGCTTTCTTAACTGCATTATATAAATCTTGATACTTATTTTGTTTTGATTTCAATACCATTTCTTTTAAGTATAAATACAATGTACTAACTAAATTAAATAGAATATTTTATTTCTATTCATTCTTGTAGAATTGTTTCACACAGAGTATTCAGTAAATAAATGAACAGTTTAATATTTATTGCTTCCAGACGTTGTTCTGTACAGAAGCATCTGTTTAAATGCATAGAACAATGTTTTATTGTTTGTTATTCTGTACAAAACTGTTAGCAATATTATTAAGGCTGTGAGTGATAAAGACGAAATGAAAAGTATGCGATAAAAGTAATATACCTACTAATTCTTTTTAATTCTAAAATAGGGAAAATTTTTATATTTGTGAACATCAAACGAAGTCGGATGTGCACTCATGGCCCCTCCCCCTCCCCCTGTCGTATACCGTCGTATTAAGCAAAGACCCCTCCCCCTTTTCAACGACGTAGTTTATGGATATTCCCTTATTAAAAAGATTTTCGACATATCGATATATCTTTAACCCTAATCAGTGACATATGTTTAAAACTAGACCATGAGCACTTGTTATGATATTAACACGTTGACTGCCAACCACCAGATACCTCGTGTTTATGTATCGAGGATGCCATTTACGAGTTATCTCGTAACTCAGTGATTCTCAACCTGTGGGGCGAGAGGGCGTGAAAATATAAAAAAAAACACCTAAAAAATTGACTAATTTACTAAAATCAAAGCAAAACAAAATTCTGACAAACAAAAAAATAAAATACCCATGAACAAGGAGCTATACATAGTTATGAGCACTGAATACTAAATCAACTAATTTAATGTAAATTAGTGACTTCCTTGGGCCTGTTTTGCAGAGCAAAGCTTATCAAAACAGGGTGTAATATTAGAAATAGTCGCTCTCAGTTCTTTCTCTATATTTAGCTGCGATCTATATTTGGTCTTTAAAGCAGCCATCGCGGAAAATCCTGTTTCGCAAAGGTAGGATGGTGAAAACGGTAATAGTATACGAAACGCTCTGGTTTTCAGTGCAGAAAACTCATCATTTACCGGGTCTAGGACATTTCGGCGTCGCCGTTTCGGCGTGGCCATTTCGGCGTGGCCGTTTGGGCGTAGAGCCGTTTCGGCGTAGGCCGTTTCGGCGTCGGCCATTTCGGCGTCAGAGATTTTATTTTAGTTGACTAAATACCTACATTGGAGTCTATTAGTAAGACATTAGATTATACCTACGTTACTTTTTTAGAAATTTAAGAGGCTCTTGATTTATATCTATACCACACTAAAAAAATATATTAAATGTTATTTTTTCCAACTTTTGTAAATGTAAGCTATTTAATTGCACATAATTAATTAAAAAATTAATATATTATATATATTATATATTATACAGTACAATTTTCAAAGGAGGAAGACCTAACCCTTCGGTCCAAACCTAACTTTCGGGTATTATTTTACATCTTCTAAAATTAAAATGTCGAAAATTGTTCTCCTGACTCTACATTTTTTGTTAAAGAAAATTTCAGACTATCATACATTAACAACTATTTTTTTTCTCTCTCACTTTGCCAAAGTATCTGTCGCCGAATCAGCCGGCGCCGAATCGGCGGGCGCCGAACCGGCAGGCGCCGAAATGGCCGACGCCGAAACGGCCTACGCCGAAACGGCCTACGCCGAAACGGCTCTACGCCCAAACGGCCACGCCGAAATGGCCACGCCGAAACGGCGACGCCGAAACGTCCCATTCCGTCATTTACCCCTGCCCAAAATTCAAAGAGGGATCTAATATTAAACTGTTTCTTGATTTCGGCATTTGCTGTGAAGTCTATGAAGGTTTCTTCTTCTGTAGTAGAGAGCTCTTCGGGTGTAATTTGAAACGGATTCCCGACCCACTCATAACTATCAGGTAAGTATTAATTGGTCGTCGGCAAAAAAGTATCTTTTAAAATTTTTTGTCAGCATTGTTAAATGATTTTCAATGGTTACAAAAACAACTTTCACGTATTGTTCTTCAACCTGGTAAGTTTTAAAACATTCATCCACATTTTCAAATATTTCTAGGTTTTTTGCTTTAAATTTCTGCTCCACCACAATTTCAATTTTCTACAGAAAGCGTTAATTTTATCATTCGTATCAAATATATGTGTATTGGCCCCTTGAAGTTGTAAGTTCAAAATATTTAGTTTCTCGAATATATCAACCAAGTAACTCAATTTCATCAAAAATAAACCATCGTGAAACATCTTGGCTTGCGGTCCCTTTTCTTCTTCTAGAAAAATGGCGATTCCATGTCTTAATTCAAAACACGTTGTAAAAATTTCCCACGTAATAACCACCTTGCCTCACAATAAAATAATAATGCTGAATGTACCGCATCCATGTCTTTGCAAAGTACCTACAGAAAAGATTCTAGTTTTCAAAGGTCTCATTTTTATGTAGATAATTAACTATTGTTACAACCGTAGTTAGCACAATATTCAAGCCAGAGCTTCTCTGTTGATCATACAGTGTCTCTATTTTTGCTTCATTTATATAATCAGTTAACATAGCAAATAATGCAAGCGACTTTGCAATCAATTCTATTGGTTTGCAGAAAAGTAGTTCTGCTACTGATCTGCCATCACAAAATCGAACGTAGGCAATAAAATGAGCATATTTATTGCTACTGTTGCCTCATCAAGCTGAATCAAAAACGGCTTTTCACGCAACTTCCTGATTAGCTGATCCTGTACATATTCAGCTATATCACCAATTCGGCGGGCAACAGTATCATTTGATAGAGGCATAAACTCCAATTTTTTAGCAAAATTATCTCCAAACACAGTTTCTACAATTTTGATTGCAGTTGGTAATATAAGATCTTCACCAATAGTGTTAGGCTTTTTAGATCTGGCTATTTAATATCAGACTTTATAAGAGGCAAGTAAAGCTATTTCATTCGCAGTCAAAGTTTTTATTAAAACTAATTTTTGCTTTTTACGCCGTTTTAATTTTAACTAGAAGAATTCTCGGGGTTTGTTAATGTACTCACTACGAAGCGTTTCCCAATGTCTTTTTAGTTTATTAGTTTTCATGCTGCTCAAGGTATATTATTATTGCATAGATATATTGTTATTTAACGAGGGGGGGCGCGGTGAAAATAATTATGGAAAATTGGGGCGCAAATGGTAAAACGTTGAGAAACGCTAACTTCGTTACACATCAATTTTGTATAGGTACGACAGAAGGCGGAGATTAACAGTGTAAATATGAATACATAGTTAGTTTCTGGGAAGAGAAAAAAATCAGAATTGGCCTAAATGAACTTCTTCTTCTTTCAATGCCGTCTCCCAATCGGAGGTTGGAGATCATTCTCACTATCTTCACTCTATCTACCGCTGCTCAGAAAATTTCTATTGAACTGCATTTAAACTAGTCCCTTACCTCTCCTTCTTCTAAAGCAGGTCACGCACTGAATCGGCATAGAGCGATCGGCTCGGCTAAGAGCAATCGGCAGATTTTGCTATACATGGAAATAAATAAGCCACCTCGCACCGCCTAAGAACGTTCGACAGTCGAACGCTCATAAGCAGGAAACCCATTATGAACGCCCGGCACAGTACAGCCCGGCACGGCACAGCACAGGCCGGCAAGGCACGGCACCGGAAAAATGATCATTTGCCATGGAGACCTCGTCGGAAGAAGAGGTTATAATAGTAAGTGAAATTTGTGCTGAGATTAAAACAGACGAAAATGCAAAATTTCGACGGAAACATCGGCTTTGGGTTCACAAAATATTAAAAAAAGAAGATAATATGGCGATTTTCATCATCTTTTCCCGCATAAAGATGATCCAAAATGTCTCAAATATTTTCGAATGTCTCAAAGCAAATTTTATATTTCCATATTTCAAAACAAACAACGCGTTTTCAATTAAAAAGTCAACAATATATCTGCTTACTACCAACAATTATGACGCACTGGCGCCGACTGACCGTTCAGGTCGTCCGACTTCAACGGATTTTATTCTCCTCAGAGAATTTCGGCCGTTCCGTTTGCGTGCTGGACTGTGCCGAACCGAGCTGGCCGCTCATAATGGGTTACGTTGCATTTAAAACTATACAAATGAATTTGGAATATCCTGTGCCGTGCCGGGCGTTCATAATGGGTTTCCTGCTTTAGGCGGTGCGCGGTGGCTTATTTATTTTCATGTATAGCAAAATCTGCCGATTGCTCTTAGCCGAGCCGATCGCTCTATGCCGATTCAGTGCGCGGCCTGCTTTATAGTCCTCCCTCTTCTTATCTTGGCATCATCTAAAATCTAAAATCTAAGCTAACTAAGGCATGCATCTAAGCATCGTATATACGTTTTAATAATACTAGCGACAATAGGGACGAAGTTTAAAAATAAATTTGGATTCCCTAGGAAAAACCGTTGGGAAACATATTTCAAAAACTTTATATTTATGCAAAATAATGCTGCATGTTGATGATTTCCATCTTAAAGCTAAGTTATTGGTTGTTATTTAACGTTTTGTAAAGATATCACGAAGAGAACGGGTGTCGGTAACCGCAGAACAAGGACACATCATAATGAAACCGAAGAAACTTAGTATTCAAATGATGGTACTGGTTGTCCTAACTTTTGTTAGATTTATTATGGTGGATAAAGAGAACAGCGTACACCCCATTGCTAGTTTGACTTTGGTATTTTAATTGACTGTTACAACAGAAAAACGGTATAGTAGAAAGGGAGTATACAGTGATGAGCGCGCTAATAACCGGCACAATAGCTCAACAGATGGAAAACATAATACATTGCGAAACAAAAAGAGATGAAATTAGTGGAGGTGGAAATTATCAGTAGTAATTGCACAAGTGCTCTGAAATTATTGAATTTTTCCCGAGTGACACTTTGACAGTTTTAATTTCACGAGCCGAAGGCGAGTGAAATTATGTCAAAGTGCCACGAGAGCAAAAATTCTATATTAATTTCAGAGGTCGAGTGCAATTTGTTGCGATTATTATTCAAAACCAAAATTTTATTGTAATTTATTTATGTAAGTACCATTAAACACACAGTTTTTATAAATATTTGACGATTGAAAGTCATCACTTTTATAATTTTTAAAACATTAATTGTCATTAATGTCACTGAATGTATTTTTTCGTAGCAACGAAGGGCATCTGACGTAATATACTTAACGACGAGAGATTATCAAAAATTATCGATTTAATTCAGATTTCTGTAGCTTTCTATTGGACAGAATCTCCTATGAATGAAATAATCAGTAGTAATTGCACAAGAGCTGTAACATTATCGAATTTTTCCCGAGTGACACTTTGACAGTTTTAATTTAAATTATGTCAAAATTTTAATGTCAGTTTTAAATGATGTCAAACTGTCACGAGGGCAAAAATTCGATAATAATTTTAGAGATTGAGTGCAATTTTCTGCGATTATTTCATGAATAAAACTGTTCAAAACCAAAATTTTATTTTAATTTATTTATGTAAGTACAAATTAGTAAAATTAAACACAAAGTTGTTATAAATATTTGACGGTTGAAAGTCATCACTTTTATAATTTTTAAAACATTAATTGTCATTAATGTCACTGAATGTATTTTCTCGTAGCAACGAAGGGCATCTGACGTAATATACTTGACGACGGGATATTATCAAAAATTATCACTTTAATTGTTATTTCTGTAGTTTTCTATTGGTCAGAATCTCCTATGAATGAAATAATCGTTATAAATGTATAAACAATTAACATTACATTACATAGTTTCCCACGTTTAGACGTCTCTGACATTAGTATTTTATAAAATTCTACTGTAACAGTGACAGTTGTCATACTCCTCTGATACGTCTTAAGGTGGGAAACTATGTAATGTAAATTTATAAGTTTATAACGATAATTTCCACCTCCACTAGTTTTATCTCTTTTTGTTTCGCAATGTACATATTACGTTTTCCATCTTTTGAGCTATTTTGCCGGTTATTAGCGCGCTCATCACTGTATAACATTTTAATCTTAAAAACTTGGACAAGGCACGTAAGAAAGACTATTTATATAGTTATAAATAAGCCGAACATCCAAAAAAACTGCCCTGCCGTTAAACTTTACAAAGAAGTCCTGTGCTTTCGTCGAAACCCAGCAGCTTCCTTGCTGGATTTCTTTCGATACAATTTTTTTATTGACATTTCCACCTGAATATTTGTTAAACCTGTTTTTTGGTGTTCTCTGTGACAAGTTGTAAAACATTAATTGTCATTAATGTCACTGAATATCCATTTTTGCGTAGTAACGAAGGGCATCTGACATAATGCTTAGAATTATCAAAAATTATCAGTAGTAATTGCACAAGAGCTCTAAAATTCTATATTAATTTTAGAGATCGAGTGCAATTTGTTGCGATTTTTCATGAATAAAACTGTTCAAAACCAAAATTTTATTGTAATTTATTTATGTAAGTACAAATTAGTACAATTAAACACACAGTTGTTATAAATATTTGACGGTTGAAACTCATTACTTTGAACAACAAATTGAAAATAATGCGACAGTTTCTCGAAAATTTGTTTCCAATGACAACAAATTTGAGTAAAAATGAAGCATTATTTTCTTATTTATTCTTACTGTCGTGTGATACTCGTAAGATTATTTTTTAATACGTATATTATGGATATTTTCTTAAATGTGACAGTTGGCAAAACTAGGAAACTGGTTGTCATTAAACAGAAACAATCTACTTAAAAAAATTCTATCGGTAATTTTCTACAGTAGATAATTATCAGTATAATTTTAATCTGATTGGACAGAATTAAACACGTGATCAAATATCTTACTATACAATTGGAAGTTAAAATCATTAAAAAATAATCAGTTTAATTTTTATTTCTGTAGCTTTCTATTGGTCAGAATCTCCTATGAATGAAATAATCGCTATAATTGTTATTTCTAATCTCTATGAACGAAATAATCAGCTAGTAATCTCAAACAAATACTACAAGAATCACCATTTCTTTTATAATATCTGATCTTTACAAATCTCATTTTCTAATTTAGTTTAATATGTCGTTATCTACCCTAATTTTTCCTTAAAATGATTGTACAATAAGTAATAAGAGGTTACGAAATCAATACAATCGATTTTACATTTTAAAATAGTGTGTATAGTATCTGAAAGCTCATTACTCATTAAATCCTACTGGATCCCCTGTTTGTTTGCTCTCAATTCTCAATTAGTTACAACCCTAATCTCAATATTGAAATGGTTTAAATGCAGTAGGGCAGAGCTATTTAGAGCTGGTTTAGAGCAACAGGTTCCGCATAGCCATGATGATTTCCAACATTCGATAGAAGATGGAACTTGAAGATAACTCTCAATACTATAATATAAACATTGGAGCTTCTCTAGTAAGTAATAGAGGGGCGAAATAGCCTACCTTCCGTATTACAATCTACGATACTGATCGATATTTAAGATCAATGAATCTCGTGTAAAGATTAGTTTCTACATATTCCATTAGCTGCTTCAATCAGTAGTCTTGCTACCACCAATGCTAACTGCTCTGAAAATTACAACAAAGTTATTTTGTTGTATTTGCTAGTGTTAACAGTTAAGGTACTGTTTGTAGTTCGAAGCTGTTATGGACTCACAAGTTGTATACTTAAGAGACCTTATGCAGCTTGGCAATCTAGGCCTAATTGAGGCGTTTTTTGGGCGCGCTTGAGCATACAAATATATCACTAGTTGTTCTGCTCTAAATATTGTGAGAGTATTTCCAACAGTTTTTATTCTAGTTTTAGGACCTTTAACTCCTGAGGCCTACTCTTACACAGATAATAAGATAGTACTTTACCATTTGTCTGGCGTTTCTGTATAGCCGATTTTGCCTGTCTCTTCTATCGATATCTAGAACTTCCCCAGTAATTTCAAATGTAATTCTTGAAACAGTCTTAACCAACGTCAATGTTGTGGTTTCTTATTTTGTACACCATTACATTTATGCAAGTATTTCTTCCAGCGAACTTGTACATCCTTTTCGTTATTTAACTAGTGTTTACTACGAGCAGCATTATATACAAAACAATTAGGCAATGGTTCTTTGGTATTGTAAAGTAAATATTGTATCGAAAATAAGGGCAGACACGAATTGAGGACCAAAATGAAATTTTAAGTAAGGGTTTACTTTTATACCTCATTTTGACTACCTTTTAAGACAGCTCAAAATAAACTAAATCTATAATAATATTTTATTATTAAATATTTCCTTACTCATTAAAATCTCGTTAAAGAATCGGACCCTCATTAACCCTAATTATCTACCTACCTACCTATCTCTCGTACGGTCCGTAATTCGGTGCACTTATTTTGGCTGTTCAGGTGGCGGTCCTCAATTCGAGAACACCGGAAAATAAGAAGGATTATTTCATTCATAGGAGATTCTGACCAATAGAAAGCTACAGAAATCTGAATTAAATCGATAATTTTTGATAATCTCCCGTCGTTAAGTATATTACGTCAGATGCCCTTCTGCTACGAAAAAATACATTCAGTGACATTAATGACAATTAATGTTTTAAAAATTATAAAAGTGATGACTTTCAATCGTCAAATATTTATAAAAACTGTGTGTTTAATGGTACTTACATAAATAAATTACAATAAAATTTTGGTTTTGAACAGTTTTATTCATGAAATAATCGCAACAAATTGCACTCGACCTCTGAAATTAATATAGAATTTTTGCTCTCGTGACACTTTGACATAATTTCACTCGCCTTCGGCTCGTGAAATTAAAACTGTCAAAGTATCACTCGGGAAAAATTCAATAATTTCAGAGCTCCTGTGCAATTACTACTGAAAATACAATAACAATAAAACAGTACAAAGCAAGAGAATTCTATTAAAATGTAGTGTTTTGTTGTAATGTAGGTAATGAAACATGTATAAACTAATCTATACAAGTGGCTTTCTTTGTCAACATTGTTTTTAAAGTTCTAACTGAATTATCTATTTAGCATACCAACCTGTATACAATGCACTATGCGTAAAGTATTCACCTTATTATATTCCACTTGCGGCAGAACATAGAGAATTCCAAGGTTGACATTTACAATTAATATTAATGAACGTATAAATGATACTTTCGATGTCTAAACGGTTATATATGAAGTTAACAGTTATTCTGCAAGAATAGTGGAATATTAGTATTTGTCTGTGTAGATAATCTTATAAAAAGCTGTAAAAATATAATGAGATGTTGCGTTGTGTGGTCACATTATATTGTCGTAGTATTATCTAAACTCCCTTTAGAGATAAATTTTTATAAGTTTTTTTACAATAATCTGTAATATTTAAGTCATGTTACTATTTACTAATAGCCCGATTAGCGAACGCAAAATTTTACGAAAACCTCCAAAAAAATAAAGGAAGGATGACAATTTGGGAATAGGTAGTTGAAATAATTGTGTATTATTATACAGTGTGTCCACGGATGGGGTGCCCAAGAGGAAAAACTTTTTTATTTTCAATTTTAGCGATAAATGTCATTCTGGATAAAAAGTTTTACTTGTTCTAAGACCATATAAAACGAAATAAAATTCAAGTTTTTCAAATTCTACTGAATTTTGTACCCAATTTTATGTAAATCCCTATAAATTTTTGCACTAAGTTCGAAATTGTAACAATAATTACTTAGAAGAACAACTCTTTCGCCTCTTTGGATTATGAAGCCAGACTTTGTCGTTCTCCTTGAAACATCAATTATTTAATAATTAAATAATTATTAATCGGCTAATTTTAATAATGAAGTTTATCACAAGATAAATTCTTTATTGAACGCTTACCATTTTCGAAACAAATGACAATTCGCAAATTATTTATCGGAGTTGACAGTTACTAAGCTACATTGTTGCTTGGCAACACTAGATAATTGTTACCATTTCGAACTTAGTGCAAAAATTTATAGGGATTTACATAAAATTGGCTACAAAATTAAGCAGGATTTGAAAAACTTGAATTTTATTTAGTTTTATGGGGTTTTAGAACAAGCAAAACTTTTTATCAAGAATGACATTTTTCGCTAAAATTGAAAATAAAAAAGTTTTTCCACTTGGGCACCCTATCCGTGGACACACTGTATAAGAAAAAGTTTACAATTCTACATCCCCTCCATTTTACAAAAAATGGAAAATAAGGGGTGAAAAATTTTTTCTCGGGGGTGAAAAAATATACGTTCAAAATAAGTCCGGAATTGGATAAAATGACTAATTCTAAGTAACTTTTGTTCTATAGAGTTTTTTTCCAAGTCAATACTTTTCCAGTTATTTGCGAGTGAATGTGTTCATTTTTAACCAAAAAATAAAATGTTTTTGGACGGTTTTTCGGAGATAACTCAAAAAGTAAGTATTTTAGCGAAAAAAATATTCTTAGTAAAAATATAGCTTATAAAAAGTTGAAAAAAATGTTGTACGCGTGAGGTCTGCAGACCCAGTAGAAGCAGAGTTGCAGCTAATGAAATGTAGGTTCTTCTTCGTCAAATTCCAAATCGAATATTTCAATGTGAAATAACCAAAAAACGGAGCACTTTTTGGGGTAAATTCATTACAACTTTTTTAAAGTGTTTAAAAAAGGTTTATTTTTGTGTTTTTAAACAACTTCTAACATTAAAAGTAAGTGAGTTACGCTCAAAATATTGTTGGTCCCTTTTATTTTTTGGTAAAAAAATGGCGTAAATCACCCCTTAATTAGCTTCTCAAATAAAATTAATCGTTACCGCTTTACAAGTTACTTTACTTATGTATTATTTATATTATCTATAAGTTTCATTGGTTGAAAGTGCTCAATTTTGAAAAAAATTGGGTTTAAAATAAAACATTTTTTTTTATTTTGAAAAAAATCGTAATTGTTTATGGAATTAACTTAAAAACAATTAGGAATACCAAAAATCACAAAGAGTATAAAAATTTACGTTTTGCTTTTCTGAATATTTTTATTTTTTGTTTTCTTGTTAGACAAAAATTGGTTATGCTATGGCTGTTCAAAATTTGCCTAAACTCGTGATTAGTGACTCGTTCAAGCCATTTTAACTACAGCTTTTTCAAAACGAAGCACTTTGAACCGATGAAACTTACAGATCATATAAATAATACATAGACAAAGTAACTTGTGAAGTGGTAATGTTAAAATGTATATGTGATGCTAATTAGGGGGTGATTTTCGCGATTTTTTAACCAAAAAATAAAAGGGACCAACAGTATTTTTGAGCGTAATTCACTTTCTTTTAATATTACAAGTTTTTTAAAAAACGAAAATAAACCTTTTTTTAAACACTTTAAAAAAGTTAAAATGAATTTTCCCCTAAAAGTGCTCCGTTTTTGGGTTATTTTACATTGAAATATTCGATTTGGAATTTGACGAAGAAGAACCTACTTTTCATTAGCTGCAACTCTGCTTCTACTGGGTCGACAGACCTCATGTATACACCATTTTTTTCAATTTTTTATGGGCTATATTTTTGCTAAGAATATTTTTTCGCTAAAATACTTACTTTTTGAGTTCTCAGAAAAACCGTCCAAAAACATGTTTTATTTTGTTAAACATGAACATATTCACTCGCAAATAACTCGAAAAGTATTGACTTTTGAAAGTATTAACTAGTGAAAAAACTCTATAGAAGAAAACTTGTTTAGAATTAGTCATTTTATCCAATTCCGGTCTTATTTTGAATGTATTTTTTTCATCTTCGAGAGGGATTCTACATCCCCTCCATTTTACCAAAATGGAGGGGATGTAGAATTGTAAACTTTTTCTTATACATATAATAATAGACAATTTCAAGTACCTATTCCCAAATTTTCATCCTTCCTTTATTTTTTTTGGGGTCAGATTGTTCTTTGATCGGGCTATAAGGTCTGATAAGATCTAAAGGATGTGATTTAAACAAAGAGGTTTATGACTGCACGTTTTGTTGAATTTATATTCACACTGGTGGTTTTACAATACAATCGATTTCCCCTACAGTCAATTTTTTACTTCCTCCTATTTTATCGTGTCTCCCATATTTTTCTGGCTTGCTCTAATTTTTCTGACTTCTTCCTATTCCTTATCACTAATGTATCGTTGTGCTATCATGCTATATTCAACAAAACCTGCTTCGTACGACCTTTCGTTATATATATGGCAAATTAGTTTGGCTAATTTTGTCTGCAGATAAATGTTTTAGAAATCCCTTATGTGGGACTAGATATATGACGTTTCTCAAGCATTAAATCACATTCATGGTAAATCGTTTGTATCTACACTCACTGGCACAAAATGCCGCCACCCAAAAATTTCGATTAAGTTTGACAATCTATAACTTTCTTATTTGTACTCCGATTTTCAAGATTTTTGCACCATTTTGTAGGTACATGTAGTGACGTTGTTTTTTATTATTCCTGTAACAAAATTTTTTGCTTAGATGGCATTATACGGGGGTGAATGGAAGCGTTGTATTTTCTCCTAACTTTAAAAAATTCTATGGAAAAATTGGAGGACTGATTTTGATTCATTCTCCTTTTGTATTATCCTGGAGGTATCACTAAGGATTTGATTTTTGAATTATCCGAATTTCTCTTTTCTTGTAAGAGCTGTAAATAAAAACACTGCTCTGAAGGTTTTTTAATTAAAAATATCAAACGCACTAAAATTAACAAAACAAAACAAAATTAGCAACAAAACAAAACAATTAAATAGCTGGTATGTTCAGAGGTATGTTCATCTCTTGCAGCAACGACTGCTCGCAATCTGTTTGGCATCGAATAAAGATGTGTTATCCTAGCGTGGGGAATAGCCTGATATTCCTCTATCAAGGCCATAACTATACCAAGTTTTCTGGACGCCTAGGATGACGGCGAATAGCCGTCATTTTTAGTCATTTCATAAATTCTCAATAGGACTGAGATCTGGGCTGCATGCGGGCCATTCTAATCTTATCAATCCAACCTCTATTTTATGAGTCCGTCGGTGTTTTTATTTACAAAAAATGGTACAGCTCTTAAAAGAAAAGAGATATTCGGATAGTTCAAAAAACAAAAATCTTAGTGATACCTCCGTGATAATATGACAGGACTATGAAACAAAATCAGTTCTTCCATTTTCCACATAATTTTTTAAAATTAGGAGAAAATACAATGCTTCCATTCACCCCTGTATAATGCCTTGCAAATCATTAGTTTTCGAGATATTTAAAGTTAAAAATGAAAAGGCACACTTATTTTGATTAATGTATTATGCTCCTTCGTTTTTAGCTTCAAATATCTCGAAAACTAATGGTTTTATCGTTACGAATGAAGAGTATGTTATTTACATAGAAAGTATTGGAGAATCAAAAAATTGCACTAAAAAAGCACTTCCGCCAGTGGCGTAGAATTTGGGAATGGTCCACCATTCACGTTCCCCCGTCGTACGCCTTTGGTAGTTGCCAGAAACATGTGTTTAACATAATTTAGTAGGGTGTATAGCAGAGGTTCTCAAAGTGGGTGACGCGGCACCCTGGGGTGCCTCAAGCATTTGCCAAGGGTGACGTGGAACATTTAAGAAAACTCGAACAACCGGCCGCTACGCCACTGTCCAATCCAAACATATTGACTATTTGTACTTGTGTATTCTCGATGGCGACCGAGAAACAAACAGCCGAATTCGACCGACACGACTGCTACCTGAATTAATTCTTCATTCCACAGTTTAATTCTTGAAGCCGATAAGGGAGTTTTGTAAAAATTAGAGTTAGATTTCAAAGTGGAAGTTTAGATATAACTGCAGAAGAAAAGAGACGACGTAGTAATTATATTCATTGGAATTAATATCTATAATATTATGTATGTACCTACTTTTGTTGCTATTTTTGCACATTAAATATGATTACGGTTGGAAAATACCTTTCATTGTTGGCAATGTTGTGCTCTCTTTTATTTGGGACATTTTTTTCATTCCAGAATAATGACAAATTGGCTGAAATCTGGGTTGAAAAGGAAATGTAGTGAAGTCACTAAAGCATCTGAATCAATTGATTCACTGACAACTAGCAGATATGGAGAAGATGCCAAGATGCAAATGTCCACGAGATCCATTCGACTCCAACTCATCAAAGTTGTTCTCCCTCAATTCGTGGAAAGGAGGTTCCTTACCAAAAAGAAATTCGGGGAAAAATAAGAAGGTATGATCCTAGCTATCTCACGTTATATGGCTTTATTCAAGTTGGCAAAGGACAGGCACCAGAAGGCCAATGCGTTAATTGTCACAAAATTGTTGCTAATGGGTGCTTGGTTCCATCTAAATTAAAAAGACATTTGGAAAGTAATCATCCTGGTTTAGCCGATAAGGCCGAAGAAACCTTCAAACGTCATGCTTCATCTCTTCAGGCAGGGTCATGCGTGATGGAAAGAGTCTGCAAAAATGAAAACGAAAACGCCACTGAAGCATCATTTATTGTTAGTTTGCACATTGCAAAAGCAGGAAAACCCCATAGCATTGCCGAGGAACTGATTAAACCTTGCGTGAAGGATGTCGTACAATGCATGTTATGTCCAGATATGACCAAGAAGATTGATAATGTGCAGATGTCAAACAGCACTATAAGCAAGAGGATTCACACTACAGTGGAACCCCGAAAATCTGAACTAATTGGATCCGAACTATTTGGATTATCCGTAAGTTAGCCTAACTAGTAATTCAAAGCTTTCATTGTTGTTGATTTTGAGTCACAAAACGTTCTCGCAAGAGTGTGGACAATAATTTTGGACTCAAGTTGACTACGAGAGAACCAAAGTAAGTTTATGTTTAACATTTACAATGTACAAGCACTACATATTAAAGTAGGTACATATTTATTTTTAAGAAATTTTAAATGTCAACAGATTAAAAGTCCTATTAATCCTACATTGTCCAATTTTCTGGTTTTACTCTTTATAATAAACATGTTTTTTAAGTTTTTATCTTGAATTTTTTAATTTTTTTCACTTTCCGTTGGTTCGGATTTGCCGAAAGTTCGGATTTGCGGGGTTCTACTGTATTTCAGAATTTGTAGAGAGAGCTTATAAATAGATTAAAAACGTGTGAATTTTTCAGTTTACAGCTTGATGAAAGTACCGACGTTGCTTCTGCTTGTGTTTGTGAGGTTTCCATTCGGGATGAAAATAGAAGAAGAACTCCTTATGTATATCCACGAGTATATAAGAAAAAATGATAAAGAGTGGAGTAAATGTGTGGATATTTGCAGTGATGGAGCAGCTGCAATGGTTGAGAGGGGCGGTGTCTAGAATAAAAGTAGTGGTAGAAAATGCCTCCAGCAGTCCTTGTATCTTACATCGCCATTCTTTGGCCACTAAAAAGATGCCGCAAGATTTGAAAGACGTATTGAATGGTTCTGTGAAAATAATTAACCATGTGAAGAGCCGTCCGCTTCAAGCACGCCTTTTAAAGCTCACCGCTGAAGATATGGGTATGGATCACTTCAATCTTCTACTCCACACAAATGAAATCAATCCTCAAACGAACTTCTTTGAAATTGTTATTGCTCATTGGCAAGGTTTGGAAGAAAGTATTGTAAACTATTTTCCTGACATTGACTCAGATGACTTAAATAGCTGGATGATGGACCCGTTTTCGTGCGACCCAAATAATAAACCTGTCGGAATGACAAATGAACTTTTTCAAAATCTACTTGAGATCAACGAAGATAGCAGTTTAAAACTCAAATGCCGTGAAGGAAGCCAAGAAGAGTTCTGGATGCAGGTATATTCAAAAAATAATGTTGTTGGCAAGGTTGCAGTGAAAAAACTTGTGTGTTTCACATCGACTTATCTCTATGAGTCTTCTTTCTCCGCATATGCTTACATTAAAAACAAATACAGAAGCAAACTTCAAGCATCAAGGGATTTGAGGGTCGAACTTACAAAGATTCCCATAATTATAAAGGATATACCTAATGAAAACATCATCGAAACAGTTTCATTCATCACATTGAGTAAGGATATTTGAATGTCAAATGTACTGAATTTTAATGATCTGAAATAAAGTTTATATTGAAATCAAATGAACCTCAGAATTGTATTTTTTTTTATTTTTTGTCGTTTCCCAAATCGCTTTAAGGGTTGGTGTGCCTCGAAATATTTTTAGCCCTACAAGGGTGCCGCGACTAAAAAAGTTTGAGAACCGCTGGTATATAGTACCAGCACCACTTACCAAATTTCGTGTTGTTGTCCCATGCCTGTCAGGAAATATTCAAAAATAAATAAAATAAAAGTTTAACTTTGACACCCTGTATTTCGGTGATTATCAACTTTTGTACTAAGGTAAGTTAGCTTAAATCGACCTATTTTAATTTCAGGAATCTGAGGTTAAGCTATGGCCCATTCTTTAGAAAACACCCTGTATAAGAGTGTGATGTGACGTGCGTTGGTGCACACCGGTGAAGTGAAGTGTGGCACCTAAAGAAGATTCAGGAAAAGAAGATGTAGGTAGCTGAAACGAAAATGTTATGGTGGATGTTGGGTAAAACATAAAAAAAACAGCCATGCTAAAATGCTCAGGTCAAATTTGACACTACTTCCCGGGCTATAATGAGCTACAGTTGATCTAATTCTATGCGTAATTAATCACCCAATTTTACCAAAATCAACATCCAACAGCATTTAAATTTAAAAATCAAAGTATTTTTAAGTATTCCTTTGGAGCTCCTACATTTGTCTATGTAAATGGTAATGAAAATACTATTTTAACATTTTCAACCTTACTCCGTATAATAAAGAACCGTTTGACGAAAAGATTAAAATTCTATATTTAATTAAAGCTCCCTGAGATATTAATTTATCTAATTGACGTATTACATAACATCATTACCGCTCATTAAAGACGAATTGCAAAATGGAATCTGAAAAAGATGAAGGCCACATACAACATGAACGCTCGAAGATAAATTTTCCACGTTAGGTGTGTACAGACATGCATACATACTCAAATAGGCGGTTCAATTAACTCCATACTGTACGGGAAAAATTTAAACTGTTGTCATCGGAAGAAAGGAGCGGCATGTAATTATTAGACTGACAAATTGCTGTGTTAAATAACGTTATCAATCAGTTTTAGGACCAACGTTTAATTTAAAATCGAATTAAGAAAAAATCTACAAGTATGTATTGTTAAGATATGTAAAATTTGAATTAATATGGTTTCGATCTTAATATTTTAGAAAAGTTAAAACATATAATAAAAATATACCAAAATTCATTTCGAAGAAATGAAAGTCAATTATCTTTGGATGGCCGTAGGTAAACAAAATTTAAATAGGGATTAAGTATTTTCTTTGTACAGTTAGTATGATAAGAAAGTGGTTATGTGTTTGGACAATGAGACCGGGTTTCCCAAATGGACTTTTGCGGCGAGGGAATAATTGTATTTAGAAATTTAAATGAATGTAATCTTTGTTTAGATATTAAGAAAGGAAAAAAAAACCGATTGGCATGTAATTAGTTTTAGGAAATTTCTAATGGTAGGGAAAATTGGTGTTTGTTATCTGAAAGGTAGATGGGGATAAAATTGAGGAACTCGGATTGGTGAAGAAGGAAAAAGGAGGGGCTAGGTATGAAGAATGGGAGTTTAGCGAAATGTTAGAGGGTGGAAGAAGAGTCAGTTGTTAAATGATCGTTAAGTCGACTAGTGGTGATCTCTAAGAGTCTCCTGAAGTAGTAAGGCAGATAAGTGAATAGTTGTGAGTTTGTTGAAATAAGTGTCCTGACGGAAGCTCATCACGTAAAGCATTGTAAGTTATATTGTTCTACTTATATTCCAAGAGTCACCGTTGCATGCCGGAACGAGAAATAGATTCAGTTTATCGAGAGGACAAAAGGCTAGCATTGTTTTTTGAAAGATACGTGCATCTGTAGGGGGTCATTAATGACAATAGGCTTGCAATAATTTGTTGCGAGATTGCTGACTACATAGGGGGCTGCTAAGAGTAAATTGTAGGCGACCAGAGACAAGAATTTGGACAACTCATCATCCGAGAGACAGTTTTATTTTTTTTGTAGAATTATTCATAACGCAAATTTCAATAAGTACTTTAGATAGTGGTAGGGTTATTTCAATAATCAGAATAGGAGATATTATTTTTAGAGGATATTTTGAGGGTGAATTTATTTCAATAGATGCTTTTGTACCATATATGTGTTTTATTCCGTTAATCTTTGACCTTATTTATCATATGTAAAGCAAAGGAGATATTGAAGCACGAGAATATAAAACCCTGAGATTAGAGCATTAAATAGTGTGATTAAATCATAAGTGCATCATTAAAATTAAATTTAATTAATTAGTTAATTATCTAATCAAGTGCTTTGAGCACACCGATCTTTGAATATCACATTAGTATGTATATCTTATAAAATATCGACCGTGTCGAAAAGGGTATTCAACAGTTGCATTCTACCGGTTATGGCATATGGAATGGAGACGATGACACTTAGCGCTGTTTCACATTATAAGAATTTAAACGTGCGAGGGTTAGAACGCAGGACGACATTCCAATGGTGGCGCATGTAATCATATGGAGCCTTTCTCACTAGACGCTGGTTGGAACGTTCGGTGAAGTCGCCGTGTTTACGCCGTCCCTCGCTTACAATAACCAACGGCAGCCGTGCCGTCTTTACTCACCCAGTAGCATAGGGGACTTAATGCATCCTTTCATATGATTCGTTCAGTCGCACGAATATAGTTTCTTTGGTTGTTTGGTACATTATTTTCATTTACACTTTGTGGATGTTTGAAGTAGGTGCATATATATTTTATATTATGATGTATCAGATTGATAGTGAAATATTAATAACATTAATTGAAGCGAGACCTGTTCTTTGGGACAAAACAATAGAAATATATAAAGACAGAAACTTGGCAAGAAATGCTTGGAATGGTGTATGCCGTGCACTTAACAGTGAATTTTAATTAGGTGATAAAGAAAAAAAAACACATTTGGTAAGTACAGCAAAATTATTTATATGTTACTGATAACAACAATAATTAAAACTGCTAAGTATATTATAATAAACTTTATTTAACATAGTTGCAATTAACGTTGAGTATAGAGGGTGTTCCATCAATATGTGTGAATTTAAAAATAGATAAATCGTATCTTTTTGCGTTAATAGGATGGACCCAATGAATTCGGTTTCTCTTATTTCTCTTTCTTCGACGATAAAGTAACCACAACGCTATAATTTGATTTCGCTCCATATAATATAACTATACCTTTTATTGTACGAAATTATATTTAGTTTTATAGGGTAAACGACTCGGTGAAGACTGGAGTAGGGCGGCAGTCACGTCTTATGTGGAATTATCTAAAAACAACATTTAAAGCGACGGGAACAACATTTAAAGCGAGGGGAACAACATTTAATAATGAGTGGATGACAGAAGGTCTTTTAAATTCTGTACATGAAAAATATAGATTGTAATGATGTACTGAAGCTATTTAATAATAATTGACAAAATAGAAATTGCAAATGAATTAAATACGCATTGCAGTACATTAGGACAAAAGTATGGACAAAAAATACCCATTTGTAATGATACATCGTAATGATACATATAAGACATCGTGCCTACATGTACCTACCTCAGTCACAAAGTGTAAATAAAAATAATATACCAAACAACACAGCAAAATATCTTCGTGCGACTCAATTTTTATTGTGTAAAAAAGACAGTGCGTCAAAACTACCGCACGAGAAAACCCTCGCACGTTCAAAATTCTTATAATGTGAAACAGCCCTTACAGAGGTATCAGCCAATAGATTGAGAAAGACACAGAGGGCGAGCGAGCGAACGAGCTATGTTAGGAGAATCTCTGAGGGAACATAATACGAAATGAGGACGTGCGAAGCAGGACGAAGGTGGAAGACGTAGTTGGAAGAATTCTTCTTCTTCTTCTGATAGCACTACAACCCGGGGTGGGTCTTGGCTGATTGCACAACTCACTTCCATGTGGAAGAATTGCACAAATGAAATGGAACTGGGTGGACACGTGGTACGACAAAACATAGAAAGGTGAACAAGAAACATTGTATTTGGAGACCACGCGAGCACAGTCGTAGTAGAGGAAGACCACAAAAACGATGGCCACACGACATCGAAGCAAAAATGAGGAGAAACTGGCACCAAATAGCAGAAACCAGAGAGAAGTGGAGAATTCATAGGGAGGCCTTTGTCCAAGAGTAGATGCAAACAGACTGAAGAAGAAGAAGAATAAGAAGAAGAAGAAGAAGACGATTTAAGCTACATTTGAATATGCGACCCACGTAAAATTTCTTATTTTGAACATAACCCGCTATCCGAAAAAGGTTGCCGACCCCTGATGTAAACCAACACAAAAAAAAATCTGTGTCGAAGGATTAAATACGGAACCCACAGAATGTTAATACCAATTGGAACCCACAGAATGGTCCAATACAAATTTCCAACACCTTAATTCTCTTTTCTAAAGACAATTTTTTCTATTTCTTAAAAGGAATCCCTGATCCAGGACCATAGATACGATCATAACACTTCTATATAAATGAGTCAGATTAAATAAATTATTAGAAGAATTTTTTACTAAGCAACAACATTTTTGTTTATTTAGTATTATTTTGTATTTTGACAACGACACCCGACTTGGGCGTCGAAACGTTAATAAAATCATTTTTAGGTAAAATTGTGGCTTATTTCCCATTTGAATATACTTGATTATAAAAATGCCACAAGAAAATAGCTTCACAACAACATTATAACACTTCTAGCTACGTTTCTCCGCTGCTCGGGTGTAACTTTTTAGCCAGGACCTATTCCACAAGCGTTTGCGGCTTTTAGGCAGGTGCTTTGGGTTCAGTTATTCAAACTTCAGATACAGACTTCCTGCTATGTGCCTGCCGCTTCTAGGCAAGCATAATAGGATTCTTTAACACGTAAGATATCTTCAGACATCCTTTTTAGACTGCGCGGAATATCCCCATGTTTCGTTGATCCACTGAACACGTTCAAGGATATTCCGGGTCGGAAGAGGGGGGTTTTAGTTGGTAGGCGGCTGGTTATGGGGGGCACGCGGGACACATGGACCATACTCTGGTCTGTGTGCCCTGGCGTGTTCTCCTCTCCTGTCCGAGTCCAACAGTACTAGGGACATCTTCCCTAGTCAGCTAAGAGCGTTCCACCTCAGTCAAAAAAAGAAAGTTAATACAGAAAAAGAATATCAGAGAAGATTGCTGAGAATGAAATGTTAGAAAACGATAATATCGAAGAAAGGGATATACGATAACATTGGGAAAGACTTAAAAATAACATAATTAACGTAGCAACAGAATCACTTGTGAGAGCAAAGAAACGAACACTATACCATTGATGTATGCTTTGATTTTTTAATTGCCCTAATAATCGGGTTTTTATTAAGAACGTCATCTAATTTACCACGAATCTTTTTCAGATCTGGAATCAGCATCGTTTTGTCCATTCCATACAGTTTCCCACTCCCCCATTCCAGTCATCTTATTTAATTTTGCTTTTGTAGTTATCTATTAATTTTTCTTGTACTTTTTCCTAGAACTCATCAAATTCTTTTTTACTGTGCCTTCGATTGGTCCCTTTACTACTATTATTGTATATGATTCTTTTTCAATTTCTAGTGTGAGTATCCTATCCATATGAATCTCATCCCACTACTAATTGTGCTCATTGTGATTTTTGCATTTCACTATATATTACATTAACATATGTTCGTTATATATTTCTTCGCATCCGTGTTTTTTTAGTTTATGTTAAATTCTAAAATATCATAAAATCGTCTTTTCAAATCGTCAAGTTTTTTCTATCGTAATTTATGTATGTAAAAGTATTAATTAATGTTTAGTTAGCAATAAAGATTTAATTAATGCCAGACTGTACTTAATAATTTATACGTCATTAACGGAAAGGTGCGCCTTTTGGGCTGATACACTACAAAGTTGTTCGATAAGATAATATCCATCGAAGGTGAAAAACAAATACCAATTTTGTACATTTATTTTTTTTAATATACTAGTCAGAGATACCGAACCCTAGAACATACATATATCTGCAATTTTTTTTATAACGCCGTACCCAATTTTTGGGTGTTGACAACTATTGAGTAAGTTAACTTCTATGAGTAAGTAAATCTGATTGTTATCGTCGTATCTTATTACACATATCGGAAAAGTCTAGGGATATTTTTATAACATAATAACATCACAATAAAAATAATTTCAGTAATCGTTTAATTTTAATTGAATTTGTACAGTTCCTCATCCTGTAGATTTTTGTGAATAAAACATAACGGCAAAAGTTATAACGAATATTTGTAAGTAAAAGGTTTTTACAGGAGAGGAAAAAAACTATAGGTTTTATACTGCAGTAAATATGCTAGTTTCAGTTTGGTTCATGTTAAAGTTCTTGTTTACTTAATGTATTGAGAATATTCTTCTTTATCATAGAACGACGTCATTTAACTTTGGATGAGATAAATAGGGCTGTTGTAGGCCTTCTTCAATGTGGCATATGGCAAACTAATGTAGCTGAGAGCATGGGAGTCTCCCAAAGTGTTACAAGTCAATTGTGGCGGCGTTTTTGTGACACTGGAAGTTCAGCCGAATGTCATCTAGGACGTAAGCGGGCTACAACTGTAGCTCAAGGTCGATTTTTAGTGTTAACCGCTAGAAGAAAACCAACAATTACAGCACCTGAATTGGTTAGCGACTTGCAGAAGGCACACCAGGTAACCATAGGCCATGATACTGTAACAAATCGTCTCCATGAAGCCATTCTCCACAATTAGGGATTGCAATCCAGCAGCATTTTCAGTCCAGCTGGATTTTTGCAAGATTGACCCGAACCCAGCTGGATCCAGCGTGGATCCAACAAAATGTGGAATCAAAATAAAAACACGATTTTAATGTGTTTTTTGTTCATTTACTACTTAAGCTCTTTAGTACAAACTAATAAAATAAAAACTCAAAATAAACATTATCTTGGGTGTATAGTGTATGTATATAATCAAATAAGGACATATATAATCAGTTCCAATTCCCAATCAATCTTTCCTCTCTTTAACAAAATGACTAGAGCAAATGATACAATTATCATGAGATTAAAACAAAACTCATCCTCAGCCTGGAAGTAAAACATAGGGTTTTGCTTGTGTCGACTGAGAATTGTCACGAATGAAATTTTATCCAAATGATCTTATCTGTTGTAAGAGTACCTAGCTAACTTGAAGGAATATTTCATTGATGGCAATTTTGAGCTGACACAAGTTAAGTAATATGTTTTTCTCCCATGGCTTACTGAGGACAAGTTTTTTTATCGCATGATTGAAATCAGTCTAGATTCTACATAAATTTCGAAACAACAGAAACATGAATTATTTAGTTTTTTGGAAGTGAGACCTTAAAAAACATATTTTATCTATCGTCTTATCGCCTAACCTACTTCGCATAGAACTGCATATAGCCGGTTGCGGAGCAAACCCTTTCGGCTTCTACGCTGGTCGGTTTTAAGGTCATCAAATAGTCATAAACCATAAATAAATGATCACCTTTCACTAGTGATGAGCAAAACAAGAACAAGACCAAGACCAGGCTAGTCTTGGTCTTGTTCTTGCAAGCTTGGTCTTGGTCTTGCAGCTAAAAGGCAGTCTTGGTCTTGGTCTTGGTCTTGCACTAGCCGGTCTTGTTCTTGGTCTTGGTCTTGCTGCAAGAGTCTTGTTGGTCTTGCTTTTTTGGTAGTAATAATTTGAACCAAACAATTTCGAATAAAATGTACATTGAAATAAATAAAGATGTGAAGAATGAAACTATATTTTTTGCAATGTAGTTTCAAACGGATACCAATTTTAACATTATACATTCACCTAATGACCTAATTATTTCTCTCTATATAAAGAGATTAGAGTATATTTTTATATTGGTAATGTTTATCAGTAGGAAAAACCTGCATTTATAACCCTTGTTGCAATTGCCGGCCTTCGGTTGTGTCACGTTGTGTGTTGCATGCTGTCGATACCTGCCGCCTGCCTTCAGACCACGTCTTGAGTCTGGATTATTGTTGCCCCTGTATTTTAATAAAATGTTAAAGAAAAAGAACTTCTTAAAGGTGCCACAAATGGTCGGGGACCTTCAATTCACGGATTTTACGAAAAGGGATAAACGGTTTATAGTTGTTAACAGATAATGATCTGCTCCTTTCACTCGAACACTGTAGTATTTATCCTACGAGGGTCACAAAGTCACGAGAGTTCAGGGAATTTTTTTAAGAGAACACAAAAATCAAATATTTTTTACTCTATTTAATCATCATTTAATATAATTAACTTTTTTATAAACTAACTAAAACATACTTTTTAGTAAATACGTACATATTTACCATACCTATTTAAAGACCTAATACTATAACATAATAACTAAACCTAATGGAGAGTTATAAACGCTTAATTCTGTAATTTGTTATCTTGCAGTTCTTTAATTTTATTTAAACTACATTGCTCTCGTAATACGAGTTATTCGCACTTTTTATTTTCACATATTTTTGGATTGAATACCCATTATGACATTTAAAAAGTTGAAAATATTCGGAGGTGGGCAGTAAAAACTAGAATTTAAAACACACTGAAATGACGCGCATGCATTTCAAGTGCGGCACATACTATTTGTAGTACTGGCCCTTTCTGGGGAAAACCTAGATTCTTCCAAATAGTTTTCAACTATGAAATCAGTAAAATTATTTGCGCGTTTGTCATCCGGGATTTTCACAAATAATTCAACTTCCAACTTTCGTTGATTGTAAAAAATTAATCCAAAAAATAATTTTAAAAATTTCCCAGTATCGGAATTTTTGTCATTATATTCAGAAACTGAACCTAACCTTTGGATTTTGCGATACCAAGCTTGACACATTACAATCGACAACCAGTTATTTTCTATTCAGGCCACAATGCTTTCACAGCATTGTGAATCCCTTTTCAAAATCTATTATGATATTTTTTGTATTAATTTTAAATTTAACGCCCTACATTTTTCCTCGATTATGAGAAAAGAATTGAAATAAGTGTCAGTATTTTTATTAGACAAAAAAGCGAAAACTACTGGTACATAAAAACCGTTTTTAATTGCATTTTTTTTAAATGGATTACCCTATCTATAATTACATTTTTTTGTCTTACAAATAATTTCAATTGTCCTTGAACTGTCGCCGTTTGAAAACTTGCCTTCTGGACATTTGGTTGAGAAAATGCAAACCGTTTGACTTAATCAAAAAGACTTAAAAATATAACCAAAATATTATGTATTTTAAAAATTCGATATTGTTTAAGGTTTCTTACAATGTCAGTATATATTATTGAACTAAAAAAATAAAGTTAAATAATAACAACCAATTTTTCTCAAAAAAGTGCAAGAGTCTTGCAGGTTGGTCTTGGTCTTGCGTGGTCTTGCAAGGTGTGGTCTTGGTCTTGGTCTTGTTCTTGCAAGCTTGGTCTTGGTCTTGCAACCAAAAGGCGGTGTTGGTCTTGGTCTTGCTGCAAGACCAAGACCAAGACCGCAATACCAAGACCAGTCTTGCTCATCACTCCTTTTCACTTCTTCGGTCTCATAAACGCTCATTTCCTTTTTCAAAATCTTTTCGTAATCTTTTTGAGTACCATTTGTTTGGATTTTGGTTTGGAGAGAACCAAGTATTCTCTCTCTCCCTGTTAAGTCCTTCATCATACTTTTTTGGATTTTGTGCGTACACTAATGTACCTGTAATTTCAGAGAGACGCCGTTCCTCGATTCTGTTGCGTAGTGCTTCCGATAGCCCGGCACTAAGGCTAGAGTCCTGGCTATTTAGTTTGTCTAAGACAAATTTCATGGTTGTGTCGGCCGTTATCAAAGTGGACTCTTTTCTGCAAAGAGCTTCTACAGCCAGTTTCACTGGTTGAATAGTGGCGATCAACTCATTAATTATAAACCACTCGGAGCAGAATTCTATCGCAGAATCGATGTATGTCAACCCTTTATCGATGCAAACTTTTAGGCTGTAGAAACGTTCCAGCTTACTGAGCATTCACAGCTTTGAATAAAGAGGCTAATGAAGACATAAGTAACTTATTTCAAATTTGACATGTTTGCGTATCCGCGCTGCTGGATCCAGCACCTTTTGGCTGGATCCAGCATGTACAAAAATCGCTGGATCCAACTGGATTGCTGGATGCTGGGTCCAGCAATTGCAAACTCTATCCACAATCGAAGGCCACTGAGATGTCCCCCTATCTCCAGAAGCAATCACGCTGCAAGATTAGCGTGGTGTCAAGAATATCAAAACTGGGATGCAAACGATTGGGCTGCAGTTTTTTCTCCGACGAATCTAGATTTGGATTTCAACCAGATTCTCGCCGAGAAAGAGTGTGAAGACGTTCTGGAAATGTAGAACGCTTAAAACATGTCCAGAACGTTTACACATAGCGTAATGGTATGGAGTTAAATAATAGCCGGTGGTAGAACGGACCTCGTTTTTCCAAACCGCTTCCTCACAGCTCAACAGTATCTCGAAACCATTCTACAACCTATCGTTCGCGTTCGTCCATTTGCTGATGCGGTTGGACAATATTTCCACCTCATGCATAATAATGCTTGTTCACATGTCGCACGCCCAGTGACAGACTGGCTTACCAACGACGGTATTGCATATTGATGTGTTGCCTTGGGCCTTGGCCATCATAATCCCCCGACCTGAATCCCATAGGTCATCGTTTTGGAACAAATAAGGACCATTTTGCAATTGCACTAAAGTAATTACAAAAGTGAGAACCGGATATTGGGCTAAAATATGAGAACTTAATAAAATATGTGACATCTTACATTTCTGTTAAAAATCGTGATCAAATTGACTTCTAGCGCGATTGAAAACGATTTCTAAAAGATAAGACGAACAATATCTGTTTGATTTTTTTAGTTAACGGTATCGACGAAGATATAAAAACATTTATTTACGTATTTATAGAAATAGCATCTATAAATAATACTTCTTCTAAATAATTTGAAGACCGTTAGGAATATTGGTAATTAACAGACTTTAATAGCCTTTCTGTCTCTTTCAATGAGGAAACAATCAATGTAAAAGAAAATTTCATTAGTAAAATAGAGTATGTACAGAAAAACATATGAAAAAGGACCGGTACTCGCAGTGTCTCAAAAAATGTACCAATGAATATGGTACCTTCTTACATATATTGCACCAAAAACCATGGTTTAATGTGTACCCGTCTTTTTGCCTGACTGCACATAAATGTCAACAATTTCAAATTTTACATTTAAATTGTTCTTCAACTAATCAAACATTTTGCAAATATTAGATTAGTTACGCATCATTTGTGTAATAAATAATAGAAAACACTGCTATTTTATCAGAATAAAACCAACTTGTTTTAAATGTTTGTTGGACACTGTGAAAAAGTTAATCATTTTAAATATTTGAAACTTACGACAAAGATTGACAACCTCGCACATACGCTGTCATAATTCAAAGCAAATGACATAATAAAGAAGAAAAGAACAAGAGAGATGTGAATTTTACGAGCTATAAGGATTAGGAGTGTGAGACGTCAGATGGGTAAGAGCAAGGTGCAGCTGTTGGAGGTACCATTTCGAACGGATGTAGATTGCTGCTATGAAAGCTGCACATCAACGTCACAGGAAGGCAGATGATAGAAATGACATGACATCACCCTATTACAAGAAGAAGAAAAATTGGTCCATTTATACTCAACTAAATCTTCCTTCGAGACATTAAGGAATAACGAAACGGTCAGTAAACTCTCCAGTATCTATTTATTTCTTAATCATGATCTCTATTATAGATGATATATTAATCCGAATTATTGACCCGTTGGTTGTTCTGGGTCTTTAAGATATTCGTATTTTCCATATAAATTATAATTAGTGGACCAAGCATATTTATATCTATGTCTTCAAAAATATTATGATTATGCAGGGTAAAATCGAAGGAAAAAGGGGTCCTGGTACACTTCGCGTCAAAAAAAACTGGTACAAGTCTTATAACCGAAAATCGTGTTTTTCTAGTTGTGAATCATGAGAAATATAATAAGAATTTTTCACAGAAATACGCCAAAGTTAGGCCACACACATTACCATAATGTGTATCGGTTGCGTTCCGTCACATGACAATTTGAACTGTCAAAATTTTTATTTTATCATTTCTTGTTTAAAAAAAATAATAAAATTGATAAGATAGCCTCAGTTGAGGAGAAAGTAATAATAATAAAGATGTTTTATGCAGTCAATATTGTGCGAACAATAAGGTAAATAATAACGTGGGCCTAACTTTTACACACATGCCTACTGTGGCAAACGTAGGTATTTTTCAAAATGTTGGAATGTGTTTAAATCCTAGAACAATTTTAGCTTTTGTTTTTAATACAGATTTTAATCCCATACAAATAGCTTCTCATGATTTTTGTTGTAAAATGATTAGGGAAGCAGGAATTTAACAGTTTAGAATTTTACATTGAGTTACCTATGGCCCGTTTTACGATTCACCACCATGATTTTTGAACGTTATTTTTTGTATTTAGATTTAGTGCAATTCCATTATCTGTGCTGGCAACAACGCCGTGATTCACGAGCCATTGTGTCCAGTCTGAACACAGGTTTACATTGGGAAAAAAAAGTGTACCAGTTTTTTTTGACGCGAAGTGTACACGACAAAAATATTCTGGCTGAAAAACATTCGCGACTAGACCGGGTTAAACATACAGACAATTTTAGGAAAAGCAGAAGATAGAGATGAATTTGCAATGGTTATAGCCAACCTTAATACAGAACTTGCATACAAATTATAATCCAGAAATATTACCGATAAACGTTATTTAATGCTGCTAAAAGAACCCCAGTTTACAAAAAAACTCATTTTATTATTATGAAATAAATATAAGCAATTATATTAATATAAATTATCCTTTATATAAATTAAACTTCAGAATTTAAATTATCCTTTCAACAGGCGGAATCGGTTGTGACGTGAGACAGTTTGTTGGTCGTCCCTATAAACGGGCGAAAGCGATAAGTATTGCAACGCTGCAACGGTACATTATAAATAATATGTGATAAAATCATAAGGAATCATAAAATCGTAAAGAATTACAAAGAATTGGTATTAAAAACAGAAGGTTCTTTGTAATACTTTAGTAAATACCTATTATATTGTACATTGCATGAAGATAATATATTATATTATTATATCATTGCATTATATTATTATTACATTGTGTAGCAAAGAAGAGAACATAAAATAAGTACTTATTATGACATTTTCATGTAGATGAAAATAGAGTTTTATTTTTATACTCACATTCGTGCTCACATTAAAATGATCCTCACATGTCTTCTGTGAAATACCTTTCTCATTTCTTTTGCATGCCTTTAATAATTTTAAACGACGTTTTTGATCTTGAGGTACACGAATAAATAGTATTCAGGGCGTTTTATAAGTGGTATTGGAACACATGGGAACGATACAATATTTTAATATTGTTTTGTGTTGCTTCCATTATTATTATCAATATTTTTAAAGCGCAGATAACAAGAAATTATACACGAACAAAATCTAACCTTCAAAACACAATGTTTTTAAATCAACGAACTGTCAATTTTAAATACAAATATAATCTTCCAGTGTTGCCAGTTCGTTGTTCTCTTATCCTGGAACGAGAAAAGTGACGTCACATAGCGTGCTGCGCTTTTCGTGTTGGATAGCTGGCGATCACAAATTTAAATGTTCATTGTAAATTAAATATTGCGATTTGAGGGTTGATATTTTAGTCCAAGTAATGAAGCTTAAAATAGGACAAAACCTCGCAATTTTTACAGAATGGATCGATTTGCTTGAAAATTTGAGTATAAGTAGTGGATAGTCCAAGGATCAAAATCTATATCATGCCGAAAGGCGCTTTTACCATGGGGGTGGTTGCCACCCCATCTCGGGGGTGGAAATTTTGTATTATATTTTAATCGCAAAAGTTGCTAAAAACCTTTATTCTAAGCAAAAAACGTTCTATACATTTTTTTGATAAAATTGACAGTTTTCGATTTATTCGCTATCGAAAGTGTTAGTTTTATATCGAAAAGATCAATGTTTTTAATAAGTTTTCTGTTAATAACTCCAAAAGTTTTCGTTTTATCAAAACAACTTTACTTAACAAAAATGTACCTTTTGAAAAAATAAACAAAACCTTTTTTTTTAATTTTCTTTAGGACCAATAGTAATCAAGCTATACTTTATTATATGTTGGCTCTTCTTCATAAAATGCTAAATATTCTAGTTTCAAAGTCAAAAGTCGGGAAAACTATGCATTTTTCGAGGACAGCTTGTTTAAACTATGTAATTTAAAGTACTTAAAAATATCTATCACCAGAAATAAAAAAAAAGTTTCTAGCTCAAAAATTAAGTGACTTATAATGAAAAGAATGTCAGTCCCTATTTTTTTCAGCAAAAAAGTGATCGCAAGCAACCACCTAATCACCACCCTAATTAAAATTAGTCATTAACCTTGTTTGGTCTTTTTTAATTATGTATTATTACTAGGTTCTAGAAGTTTGACTGGCTTAGAATGATTATTTTAAAAAAATGGAGTTAAAAGCGAATAACGAATTTTTGTAGCTTGGAAAAAATGGCCTCTTTCAGAATAGCAAAATTAACATCAGAGATACGAAAAAATGTTTAAATATGAAATTGTACCTTTTTTAATTTTCAAGAACATGGTTTACAAAAAATTTTTTTACGGCAAAAATTCAGCGAGCTATTGACAATTGAAACTTGTAATAACATGCAAAAACCACCTTTACCAACCCTTTCAAAGTCACCTCTATTTGCGACTGAGGGTTTTGAAAAGATTTAATATTAATAGGTTTATAAATCTTGTAAAAACCTACAAAATTTTTTTTATCAAACTTTCTAAGATTAAAAATAAAAAAGTTACGGTTAAAAAATCAATATATTTTTTTGAAAAAAAAAAAGAGAAATCCAATTGGAAGCATAATAATGTAAGTTAGCGGTGTATTTGGTTATTGGCCTTATTCATTCCTATTTATTTATGTACATATTATAAATATATTCTAGAAGTTTGACTGGCTTAGAATAATTAGTTTTAAAAAAACTGGAGTTAAGCGAATAACGAATTTTTGTAGTTTGGTAAAAAATGCATTTTCTTCAGAATAGAAAGATTAGCATCAGAGATACGAAAAAATGTTTCAATATAAAATTGTAGGTAATTTAATTCCCAAGAACTTGGTTTAAAAAAAAATTTCTACGGTAAAAATTGAGTGAATCGTAATATCGAAAAACATTGATTTTCTCTATACAAAACTAACACTTTCGATAGCGAATAAATCGAAAACTATTTATTTTATCAAAAAAAATGTATAGAACGTTTTTTACTTAGAATGAATGTTTTTATCAACTTTTGCGGTCAAAATATAATAAAAAATTTTCACCCCCGAGATGGGGTGGCAACCACCCCCATGGTAAAAGCGCCTTTCGGAATCATATAGATTTTGATCTTTATACTATCCACTACTTATTCTCAAATTTTCAAGCAAATCGATCCATTCTGTAAAAATTGCGAGGTGAAAAGCTTCGGTTCCTGGCCTATTTGGTATGTGTTGTTTCTATATGTAGACAAATATAATAAATAAATAAATAAAAAATGTCAAGTTTCCTATTAGTTGAGTCGGCACTACAAGAAGAGGTCTTCAAAGAGATAAAACTAAATAGCAAGAAGACCAACAAGGAACTTGAAAACTCACATTACAGTCATGAACCTTCAGAAAGCATTTTTTGAATAAAAATGTTTCCACAGAAATGGAGAAAATTTTTGACAACATTAAAAATAGCAAATATATGAAGAACACATTTATAAATTACAAGAACAAAATAAAGGTTCAAAATGATGAATAAATAAAGGTTACTGAATAATTCCCAGTTACAACAAGTTTATGACAGAGTTGTATTCGTTGTATGTATTTGAATATTCCCTAAAATTAATTACGCTAACGTAACGTGTTAATTGTAATTTATTTTGGTCTCAAAGGAACGAGAACTACTACTATACTGAATTCGCTCAGTTCATTTTGACACATCCGGAATATGAAACATACAACACAAAAATTCCTACCTCACACTATTAACTGCTCAAATCAACTTAATCTTTCATTAAAAAAGAAGAATTATTGGAAATAGTGCGAGTGTATGTAATATGTTACTTTTTACACCACTATAGACTGGGACTTGGGACTTTTGACTTTTTTTAAACTAAATTGATGTTGCTCTGAAAATACAAAGTTTATTAATTTTACAATATTTACAAACTTAAAATTATACTACCTGAAAATACAAAGAAACAACAATTTAAGCTAATTATTCTACGTTAAAAAATTCTTAATCATTTATGACATTAAGTAATTTTAAGAAAGTTTATTCATGACATTTTGTCACTGTCACTTCACTTTATCTTGCTACTTGGCTAGTGTCTCAGCTACTTGCTTCAAACTTAAATTAAAGAGAATCTCGACAGCAGATATTGTATGTCGGGATTTCTCTTTACATCTCCCCCCCTTCAGGTGAGAACTAGACAGGTATTTGTGTGGTCATTTTTGGATTCTTTAAACAACGGTGTTAGTTTTGTAATGTGGAACAGGTTTGACTCTTCTTTACTGTGTCCAGTGTCCAATTCGTAGATAGAATTCGACCATTTCTTCTTAATTGTGTACGGTCCAGTTCGCAATTCGTTTAGCTTTGCTCTGTTTAATTTATTACCATTTTCCACGTATACTTGGTCTCCAACATTTAGTTGTAGGTCTTTTCGATGTGCATCAAATCTTCTTTTGTTGCATTCATGTGATTTTAATGTATATTTCAATGCTAATTTTCTATCTTTACTTAATTCTTCTCGTGTGACTGTAGGTCTTATTTCATCAGGTAGTATGTTTGTGTTTTCACCTTCTACTAGATATTTTGGAGTAAACCTTGTTATCGTATGCTCTGTTTTATTGTAGGCTGCTACACATTTTTGTGCAACTGTTGACCATGCAATTTTGTTCTTTGTTTCATTTATTTTACATCTTATTTTATTTACGAGCGTTTGGTTTACTCTTTCATTCAGCCCATTGGAAAATGGTGCATCAACAGCAGTGAATACTAGTTTTGTATTATTATTCTTAAGAAATTGTTTGTATTCTTTCGAGTTTATTCCAGGGTATTGATCTGCTAACACTATGTCGACTTGGTAATTGTCTGTTACCATTTTTGTCAATTTTATAAAGTCCGTTGCACTTTGATTCTGTGATGTTAAAATATAAACGTACCTTGTAAAATGGTCAATTAATATATGGAGGTACTTCTTTGTTGACCGACATCCACCAAATCCTCCAACAGTGTCTATAGAAACTATTTCAAATGGTCGTTTTGCTGGACCTAAATGTGACATCCATCCATATTTGGGTTTTCTTCTTGATTTGTTTTTCAAACAAATTTCACAGTTATTGCATATTTTTCTTATATTTTTTAATAAGTTTTTTGCTGTATAAAATGGAGTTATCTTGTTTATCATCTGTGTTTGTCCTAAATGGCAGTAGGTGTAATGTGTCCTTTTTATTAGATCTATACTAAAATTTTCTGATATTAAAATTTTGTCTCTTTTTCTTATTTTTCTATAATAGATTCCATTCTTAAATGTCAAATTACTATTGTGTAAATCTCTTTGATCTTGTTGTATCTCTGCGATATCTATTAAGTTAATTTTTCTTATGGATTCACTCATTTGTAAATCACTATAATAGTGGTTTACAAACTGAAGAAAATCGTCCAAATTTTCCTCTGGTTCTAATACTGGATTTCTGCTCAGACAGTCCGCTTCTTGGTTTGTTGCCCCTGGATTATATTTAACCCTAAAGTTGTACTGTGATAAGTAGTAAGCCAAATCACCTAATTCTTCATCAGTTCTAGCTTTAAAATTCATATTTTCTAAGGGTTTATGGTCAGAATATACCTTAAATTCTTTGCCCATTAGCCAATGTTGCCAATATTTTACAGCTTCTTTTATGGCTAAGCATTCTAGATATATTGCTTTTTTCTTCTTTTGTGCTTCTGTTAATTTTTTTGAAAAATATGCCACTGGTCTACTATTACCATTTTCATCGTCCTGTTTTAGCACAGCTCCCACACCAATCATGCATGCATCTGTGTAGATTTTAATTGGGACGTTTGGGTCAAATATCTTCAGAATTGGTTGTGAACACAACCAATTTTTTATCTTATCGAAGGCTTCTTGACATTCTTTTGTCCAGATGAACTTAACATCTTTCCTTAATAGGTTATATAGCGGTTCAAGTATAACTGCTCTGTGTGGTATAAATTTTTGATGAAAATTTATTTTTCCCAAAAATTGACGGATATTTTTTTTCTTTTCCGGAACTGGAAAATCTTTTACAGCGGTCAGGTAATCTTTTAATGGTCTCACCGAATTCTTTTCGATTATATGACCCAAATATTTTGCGCTATTTTTCGCAAATGAGCATTTTGAGAATTTTAGTTTAAACCCTTCTTTCATAATTGTTTCCAATAATGTAGATATGTGTGAAATATGATCTGTGAATGTCTTAGAGAATATTATAATATCATCAATAAAGTTTATTGCAAAATCTGACATTTTATATTTTCTTATTATGTTACTCAGTATTCTTTGGAAAATGGCTGGTGATGTCTTTAATCCAAATGGTAGACAGGTCCATTGGAAGTGTCCCTCTTGTGTTACAAATGCTGTTTTATGTTTATCTTCAATTTTCATTGGAATTGACCAGAACGCAGAGTTAATGTCTAATGTTGTAAAGTAATTACAGTTTACTGTTTTTATTATTAAATCTTCTATCAATGGAAAAGGCTGTGATTGAGGTGTGACTATTTTGTTAAGTTCTCTAAAGTCTATACACAGTCTTGATTTTTTTCCCTCTTCTTTTTTATATGCCAATGTAACAGGAGCAGCAAAAGGACTATATGATTCTTCAATTAAACCCTTTTCCAATAATTTTGCTACTTGATTTTCTATCTCTTTTCTGTCCTCCATTGTGCATCTGTAGGGGCGTTTGTAACAGTATTTTTCTACCATTAGATCAATGTGGGCTTCATAATCTTTAACTGTACCAACATCATATTTATCCTTGGCAAATACCGTTGCATATTTATCAATTATTTCTTCAATTTTAACTTGTTTATCTAAATCTAGATGATTTTTTTCTATTTCAAATTGATCAATATTTAAATTTTCATTGAAATTAATTTTATATTCTTTTTTGTTTATGTCACCTAGTACATCAGGAATTTTGACATATTTATTTTTTTCTGGTGATTCTATATTTCTATCATTGTTATGTATAATCTCTAGTCTCTCATTGTGACTTATATTAAATTTTAAACAACAGTCCAAACCCGCTAAAAAATCATACTTAAATTCTTCATTTTCTATAACAAAAACATTCATTTCATTTTCAACGTCTAAAATTTTTAATTTTAATGTAACCATACCTTTTGTTTTTGAACTACCATTAATTGTGTTTAGATTAACTGAATGTTTATTATTCCATTCCTTCTGTTTTATTTTCAATATTTTTGAATTTATCAGTGACACATTGGATCCTGGATCATACAGTGCATTCACATTCAGTATGTTGTTTATTTTTACGTTGAACACAATTAATGGTATTATTGTAAGTTTTTTGGATTCTCGTTGCTCAATTCCACTTCTAACATTGCATTGTTATTTATTGTCCTCACTTGACCAGCTTTATCTTTTTTTTCTTTAAACCAGCAATTCTCCTCAGAATGGAACCGTTTTCCTCTATTTGCATTTTCACATATTTTACAAGGAGTTTTTTCCTCTGATTGTTTGAATTTATTTTCTGCATATTTTTTCTTTTTCATTAGACTTCTAGTTGCAAGGTGTTCAAGTTTACCTATCTCATTGTACAAATCTTGGGTACCTTGTAATATTTCTCTATCAATTTTATCTGCAACATTATTTGGTAGGCCAATGGCTATTAAATCTATTAATGTGCTTGTGTCAATGGATTTACTCACCTGCAGTAGTAGCTTTTCCTTTTTTATTGCATATTCTAATAAGGAACCAGTCTGGTATTTAAATGTGTGAGCATATCGGATTTGAGACCACCCTTTACTTCCAAAAGTTTCACAAAAATTATTTTTCCAGTCTTCCCAATCTGATTCTACTGTAAATTTTAGTATCATACAGCTGTACCAGTCTATACTTGCCTTTTCAAGGAAAAATTTTAAAATTTCAATCTTTTTCTTTTCTTCTAGAATTAAACAACGTTCGCATTCTCTTTCAAATTCAGATAGCCATTGGTTTGCGTTTATATTTTTTCCATCAAATTTTTCAATCATAAAATCTTTTGCTATCTTGCTTAAATTCTGAATTTCAGATGTTTGTTCTTTATTTTCCATCAGTTTTTCCAATAGTTTTTGTATTGTGTCAACTTGAACATCTGATGTGGGTTCACTATCACTCTCTGTCAGTTCTTCTAAATATTGATTCTCAAAATATAAATTTTCATCTTCATCTAGATAGATTTTTGATAATTCTTCTGTTAAGGTTATCCACACTTTTCTAGATTTATTTCTTTTCTTTATAGAGTTTTTTATTCTTGCATATACCTGTGTTTTGCACACTTCTTTGTGCAAATTCGCTGGCTGAAACTCATCTGGTAATAAAAAGGTTTTTCCATCTGGTGTGCCAATTGAAGTTATACACATCATATTTGTTTTTCCATCTTGTGCTCCTACCATTTTAAAGTCAAACCTTAATTTTTCCATTTTTGAGTGTACTTAAGCAAAATTGTTGTTTTGTAATATGTTACTTTTTACACCACTATAGACTGGGACTTGGGACTTTTGACTTTTTTTAAACTAAATTGATGTTGCTCTGAAAATACAAAGTTTATTAATTTTACAATATTTACAAACTTAAAATTATACTACCTGAAAATACAAAGAAACAACAATTTAAGCTAATTATTCTACGTTAAAAAATTCTTAATCATTTATGACATTAAGTAATTTTAAGAAAGTTTATTCATGACATTTTGTCACTGTCACTTCACTTTATCTTGCTACTTGGCTAGTGTCTCAGCTACTTGCTTCAAACTTAAATTAAAGAGAATCTCGACAGCAGATATTGTATGTCGGGATTTCTCTTTACATGTATACTAAACTCATAAAATTTTATGGAATTTATTTCTACAAAATATTTTTATTTTGTACAATAAATAATTTTCTCATTTGTTTTCAATACATTAGAATGGTGTAAATAAATAATTATGAATTGGCGTAAGGTTTATGTTATTTATGTTTGTTTACTATTAACAATATTGGCTATGAGCAGGTATGTTTGGTTGTGTAGTAATTTACAGTCACGTCTAGCAACCTATCTTCCCAAAAAATACATTACCAACGTCATCAGACAGTTGTGTCTCAGATTAGCGAATCGACTTTACTGAACAGTTTAGAAACAAAATTCAAACTTTTAATGTCTCCTCGTATAATAGCAAAAAAAAGTTTTTTTCTTTTTAACGATGTCAGGGCTGCACCAAAACTACTCACATAAAATTGCCTGAATGAAAAAGAACCATTAACCTTTTATAAAGTGCGAAATGAGAAAATAATCATTGGTTTAAAAGAGATGTACCAAATTACGAACGACCAATTTTTTCAGTTCGAATAATTGAACCAAATTGAGGGTATCAAAAATTGAGATTTTGCATGATAAAATTTTAAATAAGCACGTCTTTGTCTGCTGACCTCAAATTTTTCTCGACGGGCATTGTAATGAATGTGTCCAAAATAGTCAAATCATGTCCAAAATATTGAAAAATAAGCCATTGGTAACAAATTTTGACAGCCAGCTCACAAAAAAATGAATTTTGCGGTGGACATCAGAACTCGTCACTAGATCATACGAAACAAAAAATTCAAAAATATTTAATTAGCTTATGAGTTTTACGAGGTCACAACGTCGAGTTTTTGATTTTTAATGATTTTTGAATTTTTGGTATCACTCAGAAATCAAAAATATGAAATTTTTGGTAAACATTTTGTGAAAATCAACAGATTTATTATTGTTGATCAAAAAATAAGCAAAAAAAGAAAAATATCTCGACGTTCTTACCTCATGAAATGTCTAAAAAAAAATCTGTGCAAAATATCAGGTACATCGGCAGAGTAGTTTTTCAGTTACAATGTCCACCGCATTTGAAAAAACAGTTTTGAGAAAAATGCGTTTAAAGTTTTGACAACTGCATCTTCATCTTCTTATTTGTCTGCCAAATCGTAAAGTGATACACATTGGAATATGTTTTTTGAATCGAGGAGTAATCTACAAAAGAGAAGGCGAACGGTTGTCTAACGTTTCTCACTACGCTCAAGCGTGCGGCGCGAAGTCGTGGCAAAACGAGTCGAAGGTAGGGATATTCAACACACTGTATCTCTGGTAATTTTACTCCGATTATTTTGAAATGTTCAGAGAGTATTCTTGAAAGTATGCACTTTTATTTGGAGTAATAAAAATAATTAAATATTTCAAACCATACTCCCCCCTTAAACGCAGAATGAAAGATTGCATTATTACCGAGTGCGATTGCGCTAGAACCAATAACACTCTAACTCTATAGTAATCACTGAATTATAAGTGGTTCCTCGCAAAATTCGTGGAAGCGACTTGCAGAGTTGAGGCCTATATCTAGGCAAGTGATACCCATGAACCCAACAGATAAGATAATGACATATCTTATGAGCTCATTTATAATCTCCCGGTAAAGAAAGAAAAGAAGAAAGAAAAATCTGATTTTTTTATAAAAACCTATAAAAGTGAAAAATGTAACAGTCACGGTAGTACCATTTAACTTAAAAGAAAGTCGCAGGTCTTTGAGCTAAGAATTTCGTCTTCTTCTTATTGATCCTTTCCCCTGAATTTTCACTTCAATGATCAATCGAAGTTCTTCTCACGTCTCCCCCCTCATTGCAATATCACAACATGTTTAGATATTTAAGTAGCAGATCTTACCAGCAGAACTACCCAATCGAAATGAAGACGAATAACAGAAAAACGCCTTAGTAGAGCAGAAAACTGAAAATGCTAAGGAAAGAAGGGGGATATCGAATAAAGCCAAAGAATTTCAGAACTGGAAAACATACAGGAAAGTTTTATTGAATACATCAAAGAGATAATACGAGCGAAAAGGGAATTTCAGATATATCTGCCTGAATATGCCAGCACCAGTGGCGGCTCGTCAGAGGAGGCAAGGGAGGCACAGCCTCCCCATAAATTTTTTACACACTCTACACTGTTTTGTTTATCATGAATCGCGAAAACAACAAGCAGTCTCACTATTATACAACGTCTAAATTCCATATTATCACTAATTATCCAAACGTACGGAGCATTAGCATTAGAACGCATGATCGCGTCTCAGTTTTATTACATAGTATTGTAGGCAGGACCCTGGGTTATCCCGAGATTCATGAACGGAGCCGAGAAGCCCAGCAGACTCCGTTGCTAATGCTCTGTGCAGCGCAGCAGGCGTTTAAGGAGACCCGGTCTCCTAACAGTGGCATCTACGGTGCCATCACACGCTGCCCGGAGATATACCAAGGGAGGCAGAGTAGCTTCTCGGCTCCGTTGCGTGGTTGCGTACGTCTCGGGACAACGAATTTTAGGGTCCTGACTAAAAATAATGAAAAATCTAAAAGTGAGAATTTTGTTATGAAATTTGGTATGTGGGGTTATAATAATATTTGGAACAACTTGCTCAAAAAACTTTTTCCGATATCTCTAACTCAAAGCAAAATATCGGTAATTTATCGTGTTTTTGAATTCGCAGTAGGCCGCGTTTAGAATTAAAAAAATTCAGTTGAGTATCTTAAAGAATTTGAAGCTTCATTATGTATGGACGACAAAACTTCAAATCTGTTTTTATTTTGATATGCATAGGTATCTATTTACAAATAGATGGAATTGTTAACAAATAAACGACACAAACTTTGGTATTAAACTTTTACAATTAGACTAACTATTGTTAAAATTATATGATATCATAAAAATTATGCATTAGGATGATATTATGAAATGTAAATAAAAAATGGTCAAAAAATGGGGCCTTAAATTACATTTTTTGGTGCATTTTTTTGCTAGTGCACATTTGTCTAGATATTTTACAGTTAGGTATAGCCTCCCCTATTGTAAAAATCACGAGCCGCCACTGGCCAGCACTATAATAAAAAGCATTCGTTCTAAGGATCCGGCACAGAGACCAGGTTTACTTAAAAGACCTGATGTCACCTTTGCCGAATCTCAAACGGAAACGATAAAGCTCTTACTACAGAACGACTTTCCAGGATCAATAACTATTATTGATGATCAAACTCAGAATACCTAGAATGATCTAAACGTCCTAGGAATAGAAGACTAGGAATTCTCTGCAATAAACATCAAAAAGGAGAATGTAAAGTGTATCATAATCCACGTTACGTCATTTAAATCTCCAGAGGAGGATGGAATATTTCCTATTCTACTGCAAAAGGACATCTTACCTTATTTACCATCCTAAAGGCTTGTATGGATATGGAACTAGGATAATGTATCCAAATCTTTAAGGGTTGTATGGAACAAGGTTATATACCAACGACTCGGACATATGCAAAATAGGGCGATAAGACAACGCCCTTCTTAATTCCTACAGACTTCCATAATTTCTGTTGAAGACAATGAGAAAAAATTCTTGGCAGTCAACTCGAGTTGTTAACTACTGTCCGTAATGTCAGGATCCAACCTCCGGACAAGGCAACCCACGTTTTGTGGGGAGCCCTATAGGTGTCGGATGTTATATCTAGGGATATTTTATCATCATCATCATCATCATCAATGGTGCTACAACCCTATGAAAGAGTCTCCACCTTCCCAACTCTATTAAGCCAGTCAGTCCTATCCATTGTCAACCGTTGCCAGTTTGCTGCGCCTATTTTTCTCCCATCCTCATCTACACCATCCTTCCATCTGAGTTTTGGCCTACCCCTATTTCTACTTCCCACGGGTTGTGGCATAAGGATTCTTCTAGGAGGGTTGTTATGCTGTGATCTTGCTAGATGTCTTGCCCATCTTAGTCTTCCTATTCTTATAAGGGATACTACGTCTTTACCAGCAAATATATGTTTATATCTGTGGTATACCTCGTAGTTGTACCTCCTCCTCCAAATACCAATGCCACCGAATATTCCTCTCAGGATCCTTCGTTCAAATATAAGCAGAAGGTTTTTATCTGCCTTGGAGATGGTCCATGTCTCCGATCCATATGTCAACACTGGTTGTATAAGGGTTTTGTATATGATTATTTTTGTTCTTTGCCTTAAGTTTCTGCTTCTCATATGTCTACTCAGTCCAAAATAGCATTTGTTCGTTAGGATTATCCTTAGCTTGATTTCTTCCGTCATGACGTTCTCCTTGGTGATCAGGGAGCCTAAGTATGGGGCCAATTTGTCCACCACTTCAAAGGTAGAGTTATCAACAGTGAATTGGTGACCGATGTTTCTGGCTCTATTGTTGGGTGTTGACGCCAACATCTTAGTTTTCTCCTCGTTTACTTTCAGGCCCATATTTTTTGAAGCATTTGAGAAGGTGGTATATATTTCTTCTAGTTTTCGTGTTGTGCGGGCAACTAGGTCCACGTCATCTGCATATGCCAAAATTTGGGATGATTTGTTAAAAATATTTCCTGTGTTGTCTGTTTCCTCTGTTGTCCTCTGACCGAATTTTCCAGAGCTTTGTTGAAGAGGAGACACGCCAGCGCATCTCCCTGTCTCAGCCCAACATTTGTTTCAAACGCCTGTGATTGTTCGCCCTGTATTTCGACTTTGCAAACGACTTTACGCAGTGTAGCCTTAACCAATCTTACCAGTTTATCGGGGATGTGGAATTCATCCATGGCTTCATACATTTATTTCTTAGGACACTATAATAGGCCGATTTAAAATCTACGAAAAGATGGTACGTGTCGATATTGAATTCATTGGTTTTTTCCAGTATTTGCCTTAGCACAAAGATCTGGTCTGTTGTTGATCGACCAGGCCTAAAACCACTTTGATATTTTCCAAGCAGCTCCTCTGAATGTGCATTTTTTGTGTAGCGTGCAAACGATTCCAATACACCACTCTTCCGGGATTTGTTCCTCATTCCAGGCTCTCAGTATTATTTTATATATTTGATTAGTCAGAGTAGCGCCTCCATATTTAATAAGTTCCGCGGATATACCATCACTTCCTGGAGATTTATTATTTTTTAGGTGTTTTATTGCATCCCGTACTTCTTGAATTGATGGAGGCTCTAATGGTGTATTGTTGGTTGCTTTCGGGTTTGGTTGATTTGGATCTTCTACTTCGATGGTAAGTAGTTCTTTATAGTGGAATATTTTAAACATCATTAATTTTCAATTTGTACATTCTAAAATTGTATAACATTTAAAAGGTTTTTCATCCACATGTCTTGGTTGCTCAAGCAAGTCAAAAAACCTGTAAATAGCACTGATGATGAACTTTTTAGTTCGAAACCGTTCTGTGACGTAGCCATTTAAGGCATTTTAAATAAAATATGCCTCTGTAAAGTGTTTTATTAATTTTTTGTGATTAATGGTATACAGCCAGTTACAGGAATTTATTTTCCTTGTGAATTTTAATATGAAACTATCATTATAAATAAGATTCAGTTGAATTTAAAGGGAGATATACAGGGTGTCCCGAAAAGATTGGTCATAAATTATACCACAGATTCTGGGGTCAAAAATAGGTCGTTTAAACCTCACTTACCTATATACAATAGTGCACACAAAAAAGTTATGGCCCTTTGAAGTTACAAAATGAAAATCGATTTTTTTTTCATATACCGAAAACTCTTGAGATTTTTTATTGAAAATGGACATGTGGCATTATTATGGCAGCAATATCTTAAAAAAAATTTAAGTGAAATTTGTGCACTCCATAAAAATTTTATAGGGTTTTGTTCCTTTAAGCCCCCCCAAACTTTTGTGTACGTTCCAATTAAATTATTATTGTGGCACCATTAGTTAAACACAATGTTTTTAAAACTTTTTTGCCTCTTAGTATTTTTTCGATAAGCCAGTGTTTATCGACATATTTTGAATATTTGTCGAATCCACCACATATTTGTACGATTATAGAGACGTGTTAATAAGCTGAAAATTTATTTATAATTTACATTTTTAGGTATATTTTGAAAAAGAAGCCACATCTCGATAAAAAGTGACTTGTCAAAAAAAACTAAGAGGCAAAAAAGTTTTAAAAACACTGTGTTTAACTAATGGAACCACAATAATAGTTTAATTGGAACGTACACAAACATTTGGTGGGTTTAAAGGAACAAAACCCCCATAAAATTGTTATGTAAATATATTAAAAAAGAAGCCGCATCTCGTTAAAAACTGGCTTATCGAAAAAATACTAAGAGGCAAAAAGGTTTTAAAAACTTTGTAACTAATGATACCACAATAATGAATTAATTGGAACGTACACAAAAGTTTGGGGGGGTTTAAGGCAACAAAACCCCAATAAAATTTTTATGGGGTGAACAAAATCTCTAATAGTTTTCGATATATTGAAAAAAATCGATTTTCATTTTGTAACTTCAAAGAGCTGTAACTTATTTTATGAGCACATTTGTACTAAGGTGTTCAATCGAACTATTTTTGACCCCAGAATGTGTGGTATAATTTATGACCAATCTTTTCGGGACACCCTGTATATTTTAATGCATAAAATATGGTTGTCGGGAAAAGAAAAAAATCATTACGGAGTGTTGTTTGTTTATAAAATTCTTCCGCTTTGTACCTACTGCTGTTTTTAAAAGAAGTAGTAGTTTCTTGCAGAATTACCACTTATGGTTATAGTTATGTGATAAACATGCGGAAGCTCCTCGAACGCCAAATAAAAATGTTTTATCTCATAAGATGGATGAATTGCAAGACCCTATAAATATTCCATGCATTTAAACTTTATTAAGTGGCAAGGATACAGCCGCTTCTCTTAAGGAATTTTAGGTATTTGGCAACGTTGCAGCTCGCGCATACGTGATTTATATTCTTCTCTGGTCGATTATCATCTAGAAATGATAGGGATCTAAATACAGCTGTTACTTGCTGGCTATTGTAGAGGATTTATTACATTGTTGTCGAATATTTTGTGCTTTAAATTAGACTTGTTTGGAATTTTAAAAACACTTTTACACGAATATGTTAATGCTGTCATTAGTGTCAATTTAACTGTGTTGATTTCTATAGCAATACCAAAATAAATAATCCTGTGAAAAAAATTGAAATATGGTCCAATTCAAACAATTAGACGTGTACGTCATAGATTTAATGACATCATAACCAAATGGTACAAGCTTGACGTCAAACAAATTCAACACATTTTTCCTCATTTAGGTATTAGTTTTTTCGCTACTGACAAGTTTAACAGGAAAGCGCTGTTGCCAAATAAAAAAAATATATATTTATTTACCACAGCAGCTACCGACTATGATGTTCCTCTTTGTAAAAGTGTAAAACGAATACTAAATACATACTCACATAGAATATGAAATAAATGTCAAACTCATGTTGTTCTATATAAGATTTTTTTATAGATGTGATGATGTAAAGTTGATTAAAATAGTCATATGAAACTGTCTACACACTACATTCTGTTACTTTAGACTACAACTGTTGTAATAGGGTTGGCAATCCACGAGTAGTAACCACAGGAGGGGAAAATGTACTCCCCTCTGTGGGCACCCAGCTTTTAAACTAAAATGCTACAAAAAGATGCTACAAAAAATAGCTTCAAAACAATATCAGTATGTAGAATTTTGTGGCATTGCAACAATGTTAAGAAGCAACATATATTATATGGAACAATATGAAAAATTAACAAGCAGAATCAGAAATAGTAACGAGGATCAGGTTAGCATTTAGCAAAATAAGTTACATTTTCTTAAACTCTTCTTAAAGTGCCTCTCCGTTCCAGATGTTGGCGATCATCACAGCTATCTTGACTTTATTTACCGCAGCGCGGAACAGTTCAGTGGTAGTCGTGTTACACCACTTTTGTAAATTTTGAAGCCAAGAAATGCGTCTTCTTCCCGTTCCTCTTTTACCATTGAACTTCCCTTGGAGAATCAGTTGGAGAAGGCCGTAACGTTCTTGATTTCTCATTAGATATCCTAGATATTCTAATTTTTTTGTTATGACGGTCATGAGAATTTCACACCTTTCCCCATTCTACGCAGGACTTCCACCTTAGTAATTCGGTCAACCCAGGATATACGTAAGATGCGCCTATAACACCACATTTCGAAAGCTTCGAGCCGATTCATAGATGCAACAGTTAGTGTCCACGCTTTCATTCCGTAGTGCTTAACTGTGAATATGTAGCATCTCAACAGACGGTATTTTGTTTTTAATGATATGTTCCGACTGTTGAAATTTTTTTTTGCTTTAAGGTAAAACCCACACAGACACATACAAATTTTGTAAAAGACAGTACAAGGATTACACTCTTCTCGCCCAGGGGCCGATCAGGGCATTTTATAAACGATCAAGGGTAGGCCTCGGATAGATAAGGTATATATACATTAAGGAAAGACATAAGGTAGCAGCAAAAGGTATTGTTAAATTTGTATTTTTGTTATTCTGACGAATTTTTTTTCCTCAATTAGGTTTCTAGTCTGGTGTAACGTGTTGGATTTGTAAAGGTGTATTTTTGCCACAAGTAGGCCCATTTTCTCATCATTTTATGTTTTGATACGTTTATTTGTTCATCCGTAGTTAATTCGCAATTTATCTGTTCCCCCATTTCTATGCTTTCTTTGGCAATTTTATCTGCAATTTCATTGTTTGTTATTCCCACGTCTGCTTTAACCCAGAAGAATTTTATAAATTTATTTTGATCTTGGAATTTTTTAATAATTGTTTGGATGTTAAAGATGATATTGTTTGTTGTGTTTGAGTTGGATTTTAAAATTTTTAGAACTGAAAGTGGACTGTTGAAAATGGGTCTCATTCTAACGTATGCAACTTTTGCTTTTATTATTCGCTGCTTAATTTCTGTTGAGTGGTCCCATTGGCTATTTAAATTGGTGTCCAGATATGTATTTTGCTCGACTTTTTCGATATTCTGTTGGTTGGTTTAAGTTACATATTAAATGTAAAATACTCCATTTGAAAATCTCAAAAGCAAAAACATCAATGGGAAGAAAATTTGTGCATAAAAAAGTTTGAAATAAATGGATTAGAGAATTGACAAACATGATATACCTCAGTGAGAAGGTGGTAAAAATTAATTTGTAAATCTGCTAGTCATATAATTCGATAAAATAAAGGAAGATGGAAGAAGCAGATTCTCATGGCCATGAGAAAAGAAAGATCCCACATCTCACACAACATCGACTGACGATTTTAGGACATATAGGACAGACAAAGACCTACGTCCAAAAATAGACAGAAAAAGGTTCCAAGACAGACTGTTTCCCAGACGTTTGCTAATGGCAGCTATGTACGCCGTTGCTCCCGCTTAGCGGCGCTAGTGTAGTTGGGGGGTCAACACATTTTGACAGTTCTTTAAGCTTATATGGTATTTTTATTTGAACTATTGCGATTTAATAAATTATGGCAGAAAATACGGATCTTGGACTGATTTTGAGTTGAAAAGCGAATTGAGAAGAAATGTGAGAATTACTGGAAAAAAGTTATTCACATGACAGAGAGGAAAAATATAATCAAATTCTTTAAGCTCTAGCGCAACAGGTTGTGGAAAGAAATATGAAAAATGGCTATCCGTGCCTATGAAGAGGCAAATTAACCATGTCATTATCTGTGGACTTTTCACTTCATTGGACCATCCCTTGAGCTGGTTCTCCTGAAAGACTTGTGGGATCACTAACTACTATGCTAGAAGTTAAGTGTTCCTATTCAATAACAAATTCAGCGATTACTTCGGACAGTTTACCATACTTAGAAATGAAAAATGAATAATTATGTTTGAAATCTAATTCAAATTACATACTATTATCAGTGAGTTCTGAGATTTTATCATCTGGACAACAAAAGATATGAGATGTATTTATATAAGTAGAAATAATGAAATAATTCCGAAAGCCAAAGAGTTTTTCCAAATATATTTATGGTTCCAGCCTTGGCTGAAAAATACCATTTATAAACAATATGGATAATCTTAATGTGTATAAATTTAAAAAAAAGAATGTGTGTGTACTTTGTACGCACATAAGAAGTTATACTTCTATTATATGATTTCTTAAAAATAAATATAATTTAAACAGTTTGTTTTAATTTTTTTTAAACACCAAACTAATTTTGTGCCTACCGCTTTCAAAAAAATAAAAAAAAGTATAGGATTGCACTGGATTCGAACTCACGACCTCTCGATCTCTGGCCGAATTAGTCGAGGCATTGAAGCACAAAAAAAGGCCTTACTCTCGATTTTTGGCGCAGTAAGACGGATTTTAATGCAGTTTGGTGCGTTGGATTCGTGAGAATGTCAGGAAATTTTGTGAACTATTGTAATGAATAAGAAATCTGAAATTGCATTTGTGCATAAGAAAAATTCATTTCAAAAGTGCATTTTGAAATAGGCAAATATTATAAATTTGCAACCCGGTAAATAGTTGGGCAATATCCCGATTAATTATTTTTAATCATTTATAAGTCCATATAATAATAGTCTAAGATGTCAATAACCATTAATAATAAACAAAAAAAATTTCCTATGTGGGAATCGAACCAAGTACTAACAGGTCCGTAGCTAAATACACATACCGCTAATCTACGCAGACACTTTCTAGACAACGGCGATAGGTATAAACATAACAAATTGGTAAGTAAAAATTGTAAAGAAAATTACTACATACTTAAATGTATTATAAAATTAATATATTCCTAAATTTTAGAAGAAACATTCGTAAATAGGTATTATTAATATCACAAAGGCACCCTATTTGGGCGTCGAAACGTTAATAAAAATCATTGTTTAATAATATTGTGGCTTATTTCCCATTATAAATAGTTAAAATCTATTAATGTTACTAAATGAAATATAAATATTTTGACGTTTCACAACTTGACAATTCACTTTTAACTGCAGTGCCTTAAAATTTTTAAAGCACCGGTGCTTTAAAGTAGCATTTTTAACGCTCCTATGGAGTGCTATAAATTGCATTTTTAACACGTTTGTAGAAAAATATATTTAAAAACACTAATATATTCTTTCCACGCCTTTTCTGGACTGATAAATACATAAATTAAAACATTTAGTAACGAACTCCATACTGCCTGTGTGCGCAGATTACTAAAATTTCACCCCCAATGAAATCGCGCCTAAAGAAGTATAACTTTAAAAAGGCAGTATAACTATTAACTAACCTTTGTTGTTTCTCTTCCCACAAATTTTAAAACGCAGCAACCATACATAACCAAACCGTCAACCGTCCACACCACAGCTGTGCTACAGCTGCCATATTGGATAATTTTTGACATGTCATTTGAACATCCAATCAGAACAAAGTTATAATGCGCATGCGCCCGGATCGTAGGTTTTAACATATAAAAATTCACCCTCATATCGCGCGTAAAGAAGTATAACTTCAAAAAAAAAAAAAGTATGAATCGTCCGGGATTTGAACCCGCAATCTCGCGATTTTTTGATCTCTGGTCCAATGCTCTACCAACAAGGTCATCAAGCCGCATGCTACTTACCTTTCAGATATACATAATTATACATCACGGTGACAAGTGAAATATAAAAATAGATGTTTTATTATTTTACGCCCAAGGAATACAAATCCAAAGACACAAAATTATAATAAAAAACCTTTTAAACCACCTTTTTCAAATTGCGCAAGTTGTATTATTAATATTAAGGTAAAACAGTAGCGATCAACAGGTAGCGAAAACGCGTTCCAAGATTGCGGCTGTAATTTTGAATATTTTTTTGAGATATTTGGCACACGTATTCTTAATATAATAGAGAATGGCGGTACAGAGCCCAATTTAAAAAATATATTAATATGTGGAAATTACTCTGTAATTAAATACAATATTAAAAAAACGAGCCTGTACCGCCATTAAGAAGAACAAAAAAATACACTTTCTTCAAATAAACTTTTTTGTCCGATGCCTAGATTTTGTGTCATTTTTGAACTACTAATGAAATAAAACATTTTAGTAGTTCCAAAATGACACAAAATCTAGGCATCGGATCAAAAAGTTTATTTGAAGAAAGTGTATTTTTTTGTTCTTCTTAATGGCGGTACAGGCTCGTTTTTTAATATTGTATTTAATTACAGAGTAATTTCCACATATTAATATATTTTTCAAATTGGGCTCTGTACCGCCATTCTTTATTATATTACGAATACGTGTGCCAAATATCTCGAAAAAATATTCAAAATTACAGCCGTAATCTTGGAACGCGTTTTTGCTACCTGTTGATCGCTACTGTTTCCTCTTAATGTTAATAAATGAAATATAAATATTTTGACGTTTCACAATTTGACAATTCACTTTTAACTGCAGTGCCTTAAAATTTTTAAAGCACCGGTGCTTTAAAGTAGCATTTTTAACGCTCCTATGGAGTGCTATAAATTGCATTTTTAACACGTTTGTAGAAAAATATATTTAAAAACACTAATATATTCTTTCCACGCCTTTTCTGGACTGATATATACATAAATTAAAACATTTTGAAGTATAACTTCAAAAATATAATATGAAAACTATTTAACTTATAACTTATAACTATTAACTAACCTTTGTTGTTTCTCTTCCCACAAATTTTAAAACGCAACAACCATACATAACCAAACCGTCAACCGTCCAAACCACAGCTGCGCTACAGCTGCCATATTGGATAATTTTTGACATGTCATTTGAACATCCAATCAGAACAAAGTTATAATGCGCATGCGCCCGGATCGTAGCTTTTAACATATAAAAATTCACTCTCATATCGCGCGTAAAGAAGTATAACTTCAAAAAATAAAAGACAAATAAATAATAGGTTTGTTCTAGCAAACAGTCAAACTAGTTAGAAACCGTCAGCAAACAGTTGGTCAGTGAGAGAACATAATATAGTCACCAGTGCTATCCCCTCTACTCGCGCTGGTCCACTATTCGCTGATGGTTTCAAACTGTTTGAAACGGATGCTAGAACAAACCTAATATCTATTTATGTTTTTGCAGTCGAATTCAGGGGCAATACGTAATCTTTTTCAACAAAATGTTTATTGCAGATACGTGCATTTATTGTCGGCACATATTTATCTCTTTTTATTACTACAATCCACTTTTTTCTCATCAGATTATCTTTGGGAAACCTTTGTCCTGATAATTCACAAGGAAAAAGTTTTCCTGTGGTTGGCTGTATACCATGTAATACAAAAAAACAGTAAAATCATGTATAAAAGGTATATTTAAAAACCCTCAAAAGGGCCACATCAAAATCGCAGCATAACTAGTTTTCGACTGGTCTACCAGTAATCATCAGTGATTACGTGCAATGTACATGCTAACCACCAAGATAGTATTTAACAAAAATATGGGGGTCAAAGCCCAGTAAAAGAAGTCCGTCAAGAAAACATTGGTTTAAAAAGCTACATTAAATATGGATGTTTAAAATATTTAGCTAATCTGCTCTAGGTAACATCTGAGCTGTGGATTTGACTTGTTTACATGTTGAAAGTCTGACGGCAAGTGATTGACCCCCATATTTTTGTTAAATACTATCTTGGTGGTTAGCATGTACATTGCACGTAAGCACTGATGATGACTGGTAAACCAGTCGAAAACTAGTTATGCTGCGATTTTGATGTGGCCCTTTTGAGGGTTTTTAAATATACCTTTTATACATGATTTTACTGTTGTTCTAGATGAGCACAAAGGTACATGACAACACTGCGGCATCTTATTTTCCCAAATTAATTTCACAAAGCGAAATAAATGCAATATTTACTTAGATATATATAGATTCGGACAGTTGACGTGACCTCCAACTACACTAGCGCCATCTACGTTGAGCTTTCCAGATTAGCTGCCATTATTGATCGTTAATCGATCATATGGTACAAATATATGTCAGATGCACCTTCACCGTGAGATTACAATGTACCATGATCTAACTACAATATTGTCGCATGTCAATAGAAATTTATATAATTTTTTAATTCGATCTTAGAACATCTGGCTCACGATCATTTCATTATATAATAGTATATATTTTATATTCCTCACAACAATGGTTTTAGAGCCAAGTAAGTCGCCTACACCTCGTCAACTTTCCTCATTAAATATGTCGTGGGCTCTTCTTTCTTTCCTACTCGAATAATCGAAATGGGCCGCACCGAAAGGGCATTATATGCATATAGGATTCGTGTGTGGCACGATGACTGTGCGCATCAGACGTTTGTGAAACTGTACAGGGCCGAAGTCGCAGGAGAAAAATTTAAATTTATGCCGAGATCTGTTCCAATATATCCATTCGAACATATAAAAAAATTATGAAAACAGTGTAGTGTTCCATGTACACGAAAGGTATCGTAGTTTTCATAAAGAACTTTCCAAACACCAGGCACCCACCTCATCACAGAAAATTAAGACGTGGACCTAGCAACATATCCGTTGGCAGTTCTCAATAATCCGTCGAGGGTTTTCTGTACACTGCTCCAGTGTACAGAATAGAGAGATATCGAAACCCTATTTAACATCGTGCTTTAATAAAAGATCCTTTATTTTGACATATGCGCAAGCGCAGTATCGCGTCCTTTATTTTTGCCCTGTAATAAATTACAGGCCGCCCGTATTTAAGGAAAAATAGAGGACAGAAATCTTTTAAAAAGGATTCCTTATTTTGACATATCTTGTCAAATTATGTCGAGAAAATAGAAATACATCTAACTTCAATTCGATTAAACACATTTTGTGTAGAATATCCAACTAACCTAACCCTCTTATTTATGATATTCACCCACGTGTCTTTCTTTGGCTAAATTGATAAAAATTTATTCAAATTATGTTATTCAAATTAAACTCGCCATACTGATGGTTTTGCTCTACACTCTACACCGATAATGTTATGCAAAACTAACAACTCTATTTTTTCTTCATCATTTGTTCCGGGTAAAATGCCTATTTCTAATTACTTTTCCATAAATTATCAGTTTGGTAAAGAATTCGTTGGTAAAGATGTAAAGACAGAGCAAATAAAATAAAAATAAAGGGAACGAATATTTTAGGTTATTTTTGTATTAGATAAATGGATTTAAAGTTTAATGTCGTTTGTCAAAATAAAAGATTCCTTAAAATACGTTTCCGATAACTCTCATTAGACGTGTCCTGTATTTGTCCTTTATTAAAAGATCCTGTAATAGAGGAACTTTTAACTTAGGGTTTCGATAACTCTCTAATATTTAGTTTTTGAAGTTCCGATATTTTAGTCTAGGCGCCAAATAGAGGTCACCGTGTCATTTTCAATTCTGATGGACAAACTCAACGGTTTCTTATGGATTTTGGGCTGCTGATTACGAATTTCGAGGGGGGATTTCGATCCGAGTGGTCAAAAAATTGTTATAAACAATTTAATTGTTTATAAATTGTTTATAAGGCTCTGGTTCATAAACTAAAAGAGATAAAAAAAATGTTTCAAATAAAATTTGTTCCCGAATAAAAAACAAGGAAACAACCGTTTACTAAACTTAAATCCGACAATTAGAACTCAAGATATTGTAAAATTAGTGCACAATGCAAATTGCAAAATAAGTATTTTTCGAAGCTTTACCGATCGTAACTCGGCTTCTACTCATGCAAATGAGCCTTGTAAGGTGTGCTTTTAAAGCTTAATTAAGAGGTTTCCAAACAAAGTTTGTTAAATTATTTGATCTTCATTTGTTTTAAAGTTATACCCGTTTGAAGTTATAATTTTCTTAAAAAAATTGTACATTAATTTGTTTATAAAGGTTTCAAGTAAACTTGAGCTATAAACATTTATACTTTAATTAACAATAATGATAAAACAACTCAAAAGGAACAATTTGAGCTTACGAAAATGTTCGTAAGTTTATTTTTGGCTAAGATGTCGAAATTTTAATGGCGCGCTATGAGGCGCAAGATTGGCTCACAGTCAAGTAAGTATGTATTCTTCGACGCTTTATCGATCGTAACTCGGCTTCTACGCATGAAAATGAGCCAATATATGATATCCATATAAAAATGGATCGAGTTCTTTTGCAGCATCATCATTGCATATAAAACGAGCATTTATGATGTGGCGGCATACACACAATTGACGAGACTTGATGATGCTGCAAAAGAACTAGATCCACTTTATATGGATATCATATAGATAATTAGACTGTGAAGCCTCAAAAAGTTTTAGTTTTACTGCCTACAAGAACAGACTTGTACCACCATGTAACTGTTAAAATATCGCTAAGAACTTATGCAGATGTAAAAAAGCTGATATTCCCTGTATATCTCTATGCAGATTTGCAGATGCATGAAAAAAATGTTTGTAAAAATAGTATTAATAAATAATATCAACTATCTTTTTAGTCATACTTCTGAAATATTAGTTTTTAATGTTTTTTTCTCATTTAGTGCAAAAAATAGAAGACAGTGTAAATAGAATGAAAGGTGATACGAGGTACAGTATGATGATTTAATTATAAGAATTATATGATAAAATTTTATTAGGATCTTCAAAAATGAAAAATGAAGATAACGTATGTATACATAGAAATTATAATTTGCATCGAGAAGTTAGCGCGTGAACCTTTACGCGGTGAGCCGATCTTGCGCCTCATAGCGCGCGCCATTAAAATATCGACATCTTGGCCAAAAATAAACTTATGAACATTTTCATAACCTCAAATTGTTCCTTTTGAGTTTTTCTATCATTATTGTTCATTAAAGTATAAATGTTTATAGCTCAAATTTGCTTGAAACCCTTATAAACAAATGAATGTACAATATTTTTAAGAAAATTGTAACTTCAAACGGGTATAACTTTAAAACAAATGAAGATCAAGTAATTTAACAAACTTTGTTTGGAAGCCTGTTAACTAGGCTTTAAAACGACACCTTCTAAGACTTATTTTCATGCATAGAAGCCGAGTTACGATTGATAAAGCTTCGAAAAATACTTATTTTGCAATTTGCAATTTGCATTGTGCACTAATTTTAAAATATCTTGAGTTCTAATTGTTAGAGTTAAGTTTAGTAAACGGTTTTTTCTTGGTTTTTTATTAAGGAACAAATTTTATTTAAAACATTTTGTTTTATCTCTTTTAGTTTATGAGCCAGAGCCTTATGAACAATTTATAAACAATTAAATTGTTTATAACAATTTTTTGACCACTCGGATCGAAATCCCCCCTCAAAATTCGTAATCAGCAGCCAAAAATCCATAAGAAACCGTTTAGTTTGTCCATCAGAATTGAATATGACACGGTGACCCCTCTGGCGCCTAGACTATTTACTCCACGTGCTCTCCGCAATATGTCAAAGATTTTCCCGTTTTGTATAAGAGTAATTAATTCCAAGTTTCTTTGTTCCTTTTTTTTTAATATATTTTAGCCTTATTCTTTAACAGTATCGCTGTAATAATATTGTTGCTAGACAGGTAAATTGTCATTGCATACCAGGAGTACCAATCAAACTGTGTTGGTTTGCAAACATTGGCGCGCATACGGGTAATAATCTGAATTTTTATAGAAACAATTAGTACGCCACTAGGATATTTCAAATTAAAAATCATTTTTGAATTTCTCGTTTAATTTACAACAAAAAATCTTTCTTGCCTTTTTTTCATATGAGGCGCCGTTTTTATGCAAAAAAGCATCTTAACGTTTACCAAATATTTGAAATACGTTTCTATGTAGGTATATGGAAACTACCTCGAATACTTTAGTCTAGGCGCCAGAGGGGTCACCGTGTCATATTCAATAGGGATGTTCAATTTTTAAATATAGTTAAATTCAATAGATTACAAGGTATATAAAAACGTAACAATCATAAAACTGTTTAAAAATGTATATTTTTAAGATAAATGAGTTCATAATGTTGATTTTCTTGGAGGCTAGAAAAACGGTACCCTGCAGCGAGGCTATGGTCTGTGACGTCAGCAGTCGTAACGTCTTTGATCGACGACTAGTTTTGTATACTTATTTACTCAGTGTATTTGAATGTGCGCAGTTTTTTACGTATTTAATTATTAAAAAAAAAGCCAAATAAGTGGTGTTTTGTTTCTGGGTGTGTAAATACATCAAAAAACAGTTCTGACAAGATTTTTATTACCGTTCCAGCCAATTTAAAACAGAACAAGAAATGGTTTGTTGCAGCTAGAACTTAAAATAACTAACTTAAAGAACTAACTTAATAAAATAAACATTATAGAAGTTTTCCAAAGACTTTCGGCTCTTGGTAATAATGTAATTGTTCTTTCTGCATTTACATTTTTCAAAAATACTTATTAGTTTTCTCAGGATTCGAAAAAAATGAATGAATTTAACTAGCATTGGACCAAGATTTTGCACCTACCCCCTTAAAGAGTAAATGAAAAAGTTTCGGGACCTCAAATTTATATTCCTTAAACTGGGATATTCCTAAAAACGGGATTCTAATAATACATACAGTAAAAGTAAACCTTGAAATAACTACATGTGGATGTAGGTATGACTTTATATTATATTAAAATCATTAATAATTTAGTGAAAAGATTGGTTGAAATGAAAATGTATAATACCCAAGTTCAAAAATATTTTTTACCTTGGAACAGTTGTCAACTCGAAATACGAAACAACCGAAATAAGATCTAGAGTTGAAAAGGACATAGCAACATTTAACAACATGCATGAGAAATATTTTCACCCATTGCGACAGAATATCTCTCCCACTAAAAATGCGGCTGCTAAAATGTTATTATTTCCGGTCTTGCTATATGGCGCAGAGGCCTGGACAATAATGGAAACAGTAATGAAAAAGCTAGAGGCATTCGAGATGTGGGTGTACCCACGTATCCTCAAAATATCCTGGACGACCCACACCAACGTACAGGTATTGCGTCGAATGGGAAAACAAAAAGAAATCTCTTTTACAATTAAGAAACGAAATCTTAAATATTTCGGTCATATCATGAGGCATGATAAATATCGTATACTCCAACTGATAACGCAAGGTAAAATAGAGAGCAAACGCGGACCCGGAAGAAAAGACACTCATGACTTAAAAACTTACACCAATGATTTGGACAAAAATCGATCGAGTTATTCAGAAACGCCTCAAATGAAATTAAAATTGCCATGATGATAGCCAACGTCCACAACGGACAAGGCACATGAAGAAGAATAAAAATATTTTTAATACACCTAACCAAGGTAAAGTAATAACCAGCCAATGTATGTATACAATATGCATGCGTACAATGCATGCATACAACTTTCTCTATTTTTTTTTGTGGAGTATTAAGCATTTATTTTTTTAGCTTAAAGAAGACATGGAAAATTATATGGATATACACTCAGTAAAGCTGTGGTAGATTTATTTTTTTATAAGATGCCAATAAATCATACACCATTGTTACATCTACACTACAGTCGGTAGTTTATACGAATCGGCTTTCTGAAAACCTTCTTCCATTTTATTTGTTTATTTTTGTAAAACCCAAAATATGTCCTTACAAACAGTCTATCCACTTTAAACTAAACAAATTCACTATAAAACTCCACTTTAACCCTGATAAAACAAGAAGAGAACAAAATAAAATGACCTGAAACGTCAAACAGGTAAACAGTAACAGGTAAATAGTAAACAGGTAAAGATTTTTTATATAAAGGCTTTTTCAATTTTGTTGAAATTTTGGACAATTATTCCTAGGGTGTTTCTTAATCGTTTTACATGTTTGAAATGACTTTTTAATTTTTTGTGAACATCCCTATTCTGATGGACAAACTAAACGGTTTCTTATGGATTTTTGGCTGCTGATTACGAATTTTGAGGGGGACTTCGATCCGAGTGGTCAAAAAATTATTATAAACAATTTAATTGTTTATAAATTGTTCATAAGGCTCTGGCTCATAAACTAAAAGAGATAAAACAAAATGTTTTAAATAAAATTTGTTCCTTAATAAAAAACCAAGAAAAAACCGTTTACTAAACTTAACTCTAACAATTAGAACTCAAGATATTTTAAAATTAGTGCACAATGCAAATTGCAAATTGCAAAATAAGTATTTTTCGAAGCTTTATCAATCGTAACTCGGCTTCTACGCATGAAAATAAGTCTTAGAAAGTGTCGTTTTAAAGCCTAGTTAACAGGCTTCCAAACAAAGTTTGTTAAATTACTTGATCTTCATTTGTTTTAAAGTTATACCCGTTTGAAGTTACAATTTTCTTAAAAATATTGTACATTCATTTGTTATAAGGGTTTCAAGCAAATTTGAGCTATAAACATTTATACTTTAATGAACAATAATGATAGAAAAACTCAAAAGGAACAATTTTAGGTTATGAAAATGTTCATAAGTTTATTTTTGGCCAAGATGTCGATATTTTAATGGCGCGCGCTATGAGGCGCAAGATCGGCTCACCGCGTAAAGGTTCACGCGCTAACTTCTCGATGCAAATTATAATTTCTATGTATACATACGTTATCTTCATTTTTCATTTTTGAAGATCCTAATAAAATTTTATCATATAATTCTTATAATTAAATCATCATACTGTACCTCGTATCACCTTTCATTCTATTTACACTGTCTTCTATTTTTTGCACTAAATGAGAAAAAAACATTAAAAACTAATATTTCAGAAGTATGACTAAAAAGATAGTTGATATTATTTATTAATACTATTTTTACAAACATTTTTTTCATGCATCTGCAAATCTGCATAGAGATATACAGGGAATATCAGCTTTTTTACATCTGCATAAGTTCTTAGCGATATTTTAACAGTTACATGGTGGTACAAGTCTGTTCTTGTGGGCAGTAAAACTAAAACTTTTTGAGGCTTCACAGTCTAATTATCTATATGATATCCATATAAAGTGGATCTAGTTCTTTTGCAGCATCATCAAGTCTCGTCAATTGTGTGTATGCCGCCACATCATAAATGCTCGTTTTATATGCAATGATGATGCTGCAAAAGAACTCGATCCATTTTTATATGGATATCATATATTGGCTCATTTTCATGCGTAGAAGCCGAGTTACGATCGATAAAGCGTCGAAGAATACATACTTACTTGACTGTGAGCCAATCTTGCGCCTCATAGCGCGCCATTAAAATTTCGACATCTTAGCCAAAAATAAACTTACGAACATTTTCGTAAGCTCAAATTGTTCCTTTTGAGTTGTTTTATCATTATTGTTAATTAAAGTATAAATGTTTATAGCTCAAGTTTACTTGAAACCTTTATAAACAAATTAATGTACAATTTTTTTAAGAAAATTATAACTTCAAACGGGTATAACTTTAAAACAAATGAAGATCAAATAATTTAACAAACTTTGTTTGGAAACCTCTTAATTAAGCTTTAAAAGCACACCTTACAAGGCTCATTTGCATGAGTAGAAGCCGAGTTACGATCGGTAAAGCTTCGAAAAATACTTATTTTGCAATTTGCAATTTGCATTGTGCACTAATTTTACAATATCTTGAGTTCTAATTGTCGGATTTAAGTTTAGTAAACGGTTGTTTCCTTGTTTTTTATTCGGGAACAAATTTTATTTGAAACATTTTTTTTATCTCTTTTAGTTTATGAACCAGAGCCTTATAAACAATTTATAAATAATTAAATTGTTTATAACAATTTTTTGACCACTCGGATCGAAATCCCCCCTCGAAATTCGTAATCAGCAGCCCAAAATCCATAAGAAACCGTTGAGTTTGTCCATCAGAATTGAAAATGACACGGTGACCTCTATTTGGCGCCTAGACTACTTTGTAAGCGTTAAGATGTTTTATTTTTGCATCAAAACGGCGCCTCATCGAAAAAAAGGCAAGAAAGATTTTTTGTTGTAAATTCAACGAGAAATTTAAAAATAATTTTTAATTTGAAATATATCAGGGGGTACTAATTTTTTCTTTAAAAAATTCAGACCATTACCCGTACGGGTTATATTACCCGTATTCGCGATAAATTGGCAAAAAATGCGCGATAACTACCTCTTAAAACCAACTAAATTTCATTTGTATATCTGAACCGGTTTTAGAGTAATACATAAATCAGTTTGTAAGAAAAATTTTAACACCCCGTATCTCGGAAACAAAGCATTTGCGAGCATTTACCCATTAAAGTTTGTTATACTTATTTAAAAACACCCTGTCTTGATGAAAAACATGGCTAGTTGTTAAAGTAGGTACCTAACTTTTTTTATTATCCAACATAAGCGAATGAACCAAAAAACACGATGTTAGAAAACCTGAGGCTATAGTTGGGTTTTAATTTCAGTATTCTATAAATATGTACTAGAATATTCCTGCGGGTATGGTGAACTTTGAGAAAGAACACCCGGTTTGATAGGTACACTCGGTATACAATGACAATTTGCCTGTCTAGCAACAATATTATTACAGGGATATTGATAAAGAATAAGGCTCTAATATATTAAAAACTCACTTAAATCGGACAACAGGTTTAGGAAATTCGAGACATCAAAAATGACCCATTTTTAAGTTGTCCGGATTTTTTTGACCAGGAGTGTTGTGTACAAAAAAATGGATAAGAGAGAAAACAAAAGTAAAAAAATGTCACTGAATATGGGAGTAAAAAATTCAAGTCAAAATATAGTTCAAGTCTGTAATTTCCATCATTAAACAAGCTTTGGCAACACTCACAACAAAATTCGCTAGAAAACAGCTCAAACGTCTGTGTTTTACCACGATACACGCATTTATGATATGCCGTCAAGTCGTAAAACCGATTGGCGACATTAGGGCGACATATGGTTTCTAGGATGGGTCGCGGGAACGTCGATGCAACAAAAATTTTAAGAGCGCCTGGTGTCGCTGCATCAACGTATAGTAAGGGATGCGTCGCTTTCGACATCTCAGCGGGGGTTCAGTCGACGTACGCCGCGCCGTCTGTGTTAGCGCTTAAAGTGGAGATTTGCCGGCCACAATGCGAGACAGGAAGGCAAAAGATGAAATGCTGAAATACAAAACTGGAAACCGTGGACAGGAAGAAGAGGAAGACATCAGATGCGATGGAAGGACGATATTGTAAAAGCTGCAGGAACTCACTGGAAAAGCGCAGCCAAGGACAGACGGAAATGGAAAGATTTGGGGAAGGCCTACGTCCAAAGTTGGATAGACTGTTGTATTTAAAAAAACAAAGTGACATGACAATTTTAATTTATATAATATGTATTAATATTAATACTCTGTTCCAGTGTTTTTCAATCTGTGTGGTTCAAAAGTTGTGGTTTTTAGAATACAACTTTAGTGGGAAGGATGTACTTGTTTGGTTTTGAAAGTTTATCGAATTGTGGTGCTATTTTTTAAAGGTTAATATTAAATTTATTTTCTAATTTCAGTCCATTTCTCTTTTTAGTTTTAATGTCTAGTATTGAAGAAAATGTCAGTTCACACAAGTATGAAGTGGCGAATTGCACTAATAATTTAAAAGCTTCCCTTGCCAGCTCTGGATATTGGTGTTTTCTTTTCATTCAAAATTTGCAAATAAAATTCCATTTTAAGCATGCCATCAACAGCTAAATCTAGAAGACATTCATTCAATTTTTTTTTGGTGACATCTGCCAGATCTAAGGAATATGAGCCGATAATGCAAAACTTTGATATGTTGCATTATCTCTATCAATCTTCTGAACAGATGAAAAAGACTCAAACATTTTGTTTTGCAGAATGGTTGACCACAAACGAAGTTTTGCGTGAGATGTTTTTACTTTATTTTTAGCTGTTAAAATATTCTCTTCTCTTCCTTGAAGTTTCTTGTCCAAAGATGGCTAAAAGATCTATCAAAATGCTTAATTTCAAGAACCAAAAGGGTCAGAAAAACGGTAAGCATATTTAGATTTTGTATCTTGTAAGAACATTAACAATTCAGCTCTCAGTTTCAGAACTCTTGTCAATACTTTTCTTTTGGACAGCCACCTGATATCTATGTGATATAGGAGGGAGATTTTGATGACGCGGATGAAAAAGACTCAAACATTTTGTTTTGCAGAATGGTTGACCACAAACGAAGTTTTGCGTGAGATGTTTTTACTTTATTTTTAGCTGTTAAAATATTCTCTTCTCTTCCTTGAAGTTTCTTGTCTAAAGATGGCTAAAAGATCTATCAAAATGCTTAATTTCAAGAACCAAAAGGGTCCGAAAAACGGTAAGCATATTTAGATTTTGTATCTTGTAAGAACATTAACAATTCAGCTCTCAGTTTCAGAACTCTTGTCAATACTTTTCTTTTGGACAGCCACCTGATATCTATGTGATATAGGAGGGAGATTTTGATGACGCGGATGAAAAAGACTCAAACATTTTGTTTTGCAGAATGGTTGACCACAAACGAAGTTTTGCGTGAGATGTTTTTACTTTATTTTTAGCTGTTAAAATATTCTCTTCTCTTCCTTGAAGTTTCTTGTCTAAAGATGGCTAAAAGATCTATCAAAATGCTTAATTTCAAGAACCAAAAGGGTCCGAAAAACGGTAAGCATATTTAGATTTTGTATCTTGTAAGAACATTAACAATTCAGCTCTCAGTTTCAGAACTCTTGTCAATACTTTTCTTTTGGACAGCCACCTGATATCTATGTGATATAGGAGGGAGATTTTGATGACGCGAGGCCATATTTTCACAAACGATTCTGAATAACCGGGTTTGCAAAGCTTTACCTTTGACACAATTTACAATGTTTATTACCTCCTTGAGTACGTCATTTAAGTCAGAAGGTACTACCTTAGCAGCTAGAACCTGTCGATGAAGAAAACAGTATGTGCAGGATATGTTTGGCATTATCGATTTTATTTTGCAATGAGTCCGCTATTTTTGCCTGTCATAGCTTTAGCGCCATCGCTACAAATAGCTATACATTTTTTTCCAATCAATATTGTAGTCGCAAGTGCGTTCCAAAAACATATCGTGCAAACACTGGCCAATAGTATTTGCACGAAGTGCTTTGCAAAATAAGATTTCTTCCATGATACTTTTATCTGCTTCAAAGCTCACAAATACTACAAACTGTGCACAGGCGGAAACATCTGTATATTCGTCAAACTGCAAAGCAAAATGTTCTTTAATGTTTGGCCCGCGTGAATAAAACATAAATATACCAAAATAGGAAAAAATATTACCTAATATAATATATGCAGTTTTTAATTAAATTATTTCTTTGGCTTTCTATGACACCAGGGGATCGCCAGAGTATTTCAACCTGTAAAGGGGTCGTGAAATGAAAAAGATTGAAAAACACTGCTCTATTCAAACTTCGAGACAAATAATATAACCCAACGACATCCGTCCCTGTTCTCAAGCAGAAATCTCTTCAAACCTTTAAATCTAGGATAGGTACGGCCTCTATTTAGTTGCGCCGTGATGTATAAGTTGATGAGTAATACTCCAAGCATTAGCTTAGGAAGTTTTTCTCATCCTGGTGTGGTTTTAACAGCTAAAAAACAACAAGAATAATGGTTTTATCTCAAATCGAAATCACCGTAAAGAAAGGATTTTTTCTCGATTCTCGAAATTCGGATGACTAATTTAATGCAAAAGCACGTGCATTCTTTTTTATTCTTCTTCTTTGATATTTATGTTGAACAAATTTACTATATTTTTTCAATAATTGATTCTATCATTTCATATTTTACGCGGGTATGTTCAATACTTCCATGATTCGTCAAAAATTGGTCACGTGGCACTCTAAATTACGTGTCCTCAATTAATTGAATTGGAAAAGACTGCAAGACTTGTACACACTTCTAAATAGGTCAAACGGCAAACAGGTGTATGTTTTCAAAAAACTTTTGATAGCGTGTAAAAATATATTTTATATCAGCTAAGTACTTTCAACACATAACGTGCCATCATCAGAGCTTCCTAAAAGGACATATTTAATATAAGATTTTTTTCATATAAAAAATGAGTGAACAACTTACGTCCTCTTAAAATACCTTCATAGAAGAGCAATTGCTTAACAACACAACAAAAAACATGAATACTGGGCAAAAGCCACAGATATAGGGTAATAACCCTTTACAGTGAATAGAATCACATCTAAATTCTTTTATTAATTTGTAAAGACAACATGGCTGAGTCAGACCATTTTGAGCCCATTTTGAACATTACTTTTAGGTATTCTTGAGTTTTCGTTCATTTTTACATATTTTTTAAACAAATAAATATTTGTTATTTGTCTGAATTAATCAATACGGTTTAAAAAAAAAATTTAAATAACAGCTTTCGGACTCTGAGCTTGTCAAATGATATTTCTCCTAGGTTTGATTTCATCTAACTTCTACACTTGGTCGAACTATAACAGTTTTGTTTTTGGGAGAATTTTGATAACTTATAATATACACGTTAACATTTCACTTCAATAGTAATAATAGTAATCTTTTGAAAATTTAACTTTAAAATTTAGTATCTTAACTTTAAATTCATTTAACCTATACATGGCTTTTTAGCCATTTTCAATTTTTTAATTAATATTTATGAATATAGAGGTCGCATAAGATTGTAGTTCCTTCTTTACCATTTTAATAATTGACAGTCTTCCTCAGCTGATCTGCTGTTCACGTGGGCTCAAAATGGTCTGACTCAGCCATGTTGTCTTTACAAATTAATAAAAGAATTTAGATGTGATTCTATTCACTGTAAAGGGTTATTACCCTATATCTGTGGCTTTTGCCCAGTATTCATGTTTTTTGTTGTGTTGTTAAGCAATTGCTCTTCTATGAAGGTATTTTAAGAGGACGTAAGTTTTTCACTAATTTTTTTATATGAAAAAAATCTTATATTAAATATGTCCTTTTAGGAAGCTCTGATGATGGCACGTTATGTGTTGAAAGTACTTAGCTGATATAAAATATATTTTTACACACTATCAAAAGTTTTTTGAAAACATACACCTGTTTGCCGTTTGACCTCAATTAATTGTACTAATGCGCCTGTTTCGCAATGTTAATGTGTTAATTCAATAAATTCTAATTCTCGTGCAAGTTATAATGATTTTGCTTTTTTATCTGCTAATTTGATATTAGATCTGCTATTAGAATTTTTTCTAGACATTTTGCGAAACATTCTTATTAGACCGGGCAGTATCGTCGCCCCCGCTGGCGAAATTATTCCGATTCGATTTTTTTGCACAAACTTACTCAAAAAGAGGTCCTTATAACATATACACAGGGTGCCGGGAGGTGCCGTGGTCGAAAAATTGTTTAAACAATTTTTTGAAACAAATTCACAAAAAAAATATTTTGACCACGGCACCGCTCTTTGGATATGTTATAAGGACCTCTTTTCGAGTTTGTGTAAAAAAATCGAATCGGAATAATTTCACTTACGGGGGCGACGATACAGTTGGACTTTAGCGCTAATTGTTAATAGTTAAAAATAACAGATTTGTAATAAAATGACAAAAATCTCTTCAGGACCTTGAAGAAGGGGTTTGAAACTTGATTTGGTCACTTTTTGAATTCCATAATAATAATTTTTAATCGAGTTATTAAGCCTTGAAAATGGCTATTTTCGGATTTTTCAAATATTTAATCGCATATAACTCGACAACAATCAATTTTAGAGAAAAATGACAGGAGACCTTTTTTGCTCAGAATGACCCAAGTTATCTAAAACAATATTGTTCGAAATGAAAAAATTATTTTTGTGAATTTGTTTAAAACAAATTGTTTAAACAATTTTTCGACCACGGCACCGCCCGGCACCCTGTGGATATGTTATAAGGACCTCTGTTTGAGTAAGTTTGTGCAAAAAAATCGAATCGGAATAATTTCGCTAGCGGGGGCGACGATACTATCACTCGGGTCTATCACTAGAAATGTATTTGGCAAGACTGATAAAATTATACCTTTACAGCAAACATTTAATTTATAGTTATGACAAATTTTTGCCTTTGCACAAACATAAACCTAACAAGAAATTTGTTGAAAAATTTGAATATAAAGGAGGCAAAGAAAGTATGCTCATTGTCTATGTATGTCCATTGTCCATTCCTATTCTGGTCGGACGTAAACTTGCAGTAGGAAATTTTGAAAAATATTATGTGTTTATTAATTTTGTATAAAAATATTAAAAACGTTATAGAACATAATACTAACTCTTCTATTTGTAATTTCTTGTTTATTTTTCGCAAAAAAAAACAAATTTTTAAGATAAATTCTCAACGAATAGTTTCGACCTGTATATACGTAAGTAGGTAAAAAAATTCATACCTACTTATTAATCCGCCGATTTGAATTTTTTTGAGCACTTACTTTCTAAAGGTTTGCGTCAGCAACTACGGCACGGCAAGCACACGGCACGTCCATTCAAATTCTTACCTGAAAAGAACAAAAAGCATGCAATTAGCGAGATTTTAATGATTAACACGTCGAAGACAGAAACAATGGGGTAATTAGCGCAAAAGGAGAACACAGCGATTGTTTCGGATATCGTTTTGGGAGAAACTAGAGCGACAAAATTAACTCAACTCAAGTAATTGAAGCGTTTGATATTTAAAATAGAAATATTATGACATCGCTCGGTTAAACATTTAAAATAAGTTATTCAATTTTACACACAATTCACTTTTTAACTGCTGCGGTAATTCATATGTTTATGAAGGTATTTACGATTTTTTTCTGCAAAGTTGAAGGAACAATCTTTCATATAAAACTTACTAAATTAAATTTGACCCTTAATTTATTTAAATAATTGTAAATTAAGATTGAAAAACAAATTTGCAAAAAAATATTATTTGCATTACCTAAATGCATTTTGCAGAGAAAGAAGCGTTATGCTTCTAGAATAAAGCAAAAAAATTGGTTGGAAAATATTCAATGGTTTATGAGATATTTAATTTATTTATTAAATATTACCATTTTTTTTTCAATTCTAAAAACGCGGCTGTTGTCGATAGAGTATACACTTTTACATAGTCTCATTTTTTCTTGTTTTTATGCATATTTCGATAACTGCTATGAGAAATCAAAATGTCAATTAAATTTCCCTCCAAATTGGCGTTTGAGTATTGTTGAAATTTGTTTTTTTTTTGTTAATAACATGGCCGGGGTTAAAAATTTTGAAATGCTGTTTCGAAAAACAGGTTTTCTAGGACCATTTTTGCCAAGATAACTTTTTCAAATAAAAAAATTCAAAATTTGTTTAATCAATATTAACATTAACAACACAATAAAAGTAAAAGTGGACGATGAATTAACTGAACCAATTGAAGCCGGCAATGGGATAAGACAGGGGGATTCCTTGAGTCCTTTATTGTTCAACCTGATCATGGACGAAATAATAAAAAAAGTTAGAACTAAAAAAGGATACCAATAAATGGGAGAAAAACAACTTAAAATAATCTGCTATGCGGACGATGCAATACTAATCTCTCAAAGTGAAGATGATTTACAACGTATGCTGCACCAATTCAACATAATCGCCAGAAAATTTAACATGTTAATTTCCTCACAAAAGACAAAATGCACGGTTATAACAGCAGATCCAATAAGATGTAAATTGGAGCTAGAAGGTCAGATAATAGAACAAGTGATGGAGTTTAAATACCTAGACATCATACTATCTAGCTACGGAAGGCTCGAAACAGAAATGGAAGATCACAGAGAGGACAAAAAGATTGCTCGAAACAGCGGAGATGAAAACCCTTCGAAAAATCGATGTAAGACTCTATATGGGACAGAGCTAGAAGTACAGATATACGACGGAGATGCACGGTGTATAACATTAATAACTGGGTAAGAAACAGAAGAATAGAATGGAATGACCACATTAGCCGAATGAAAACAAATAAGATAGTCAGGACAGCGAGAGACGGTTCCCCAATACTAAGACGATCAGTGGGAAGACCACGAAAACGATGGAACGACAACTTACTAGAGGCACATTGAAAAAACAGACAGAGTCATGTCTATACAAAAAGAAGAAGAAGAAGAAGAATATAAACATTTAAAGTGCGCGAGTACCTACATCTATCAAATCTACAATCATCTACATCTAACAATACCATTTATAAATATAGAAAAATTATAGAATATTTTAAAAAATAATGATTTTTACAGCGACCTTAACTGAAAAGTGGTGGATATTTCCGTCAATAATGGACCGATTTCAATGTATTATTTATTTGGGGTAGCACATATAAAAATAATAAAAATAATAACATCTGCATGACTCTTTTTTGCAATAAATGTTCATTAATTTGTTATTAACAATTTTTTTTAATTTCATTTCTCTAAAATTGTGATAAAAAAATGGCACAAAAGATAACCACAAAACAATATTAAAACAAATTTTTATATTAAAAATTAAACAAAATAGCAATGAATTAAAATTAAAGTAACACAAACATAAAAACTTTTGTCTTGCTAAGTCAATATCCACAATCTTAAGGATTGCGGATTGTGGGTATACTCAAAGATACTCAATTATGAGTATTGTGAGTATTGGTTCATTATTATTTCCTACACATACCGGCCAACTGTACATAACTTATTCCATCCTACACAACATAAATTACAATGGAATCTCTATAGCGAACACGGATATTACGAGGTTTCGCTTATAAGGAGGTACACTAGATGTCCGATGAAATTCCTATTGAACTATATCCCTCTACAACGAGGCATATTTGATTATAACGAGGAAAAATAAAAACGAAGAATGTTTTTTACCTGTTTCTAGGGAAGTAATGGCTATAAATTATAAATGAACACTTCAACTGCCTGTATAAAGAAATTCCCAACATCTTTGTTATTATCGAGGCAAGTGCTGTAATAAACTTCGCCGCCTGCAATAAACTTCTTCTTGTTTATTTATTGACTGATATTGAATATTGTAGGAAATTTACAATTTACGATGGCGAAGTCTCATTATTCATTCCTGATATAACGAGATCCGCTTATAACGAGGTAATTAGTCCGCCATTTCAGTTTTCGTTATAGAGGGAATCTACTGTAGTAGCCTACTATAGCATGTTCCATAGATTAATAGAAAAAATTGAGATAGAATTTAATATCATTATACAAAAATAGCAGTAAACAATCCTACAACGAACAAACAAACAAAATTTTAAACAAAAAACTACAAAGAAATCCCTGAAATTAATATATTCACCATCGGAGAAAAAACCCAGTACCTTTTGCTTCATTACATTACAGTCAATATATCAACACAAATAACCAAAAATGAATAACCATTTTCAATTTCGTTGCAAAACGAAAACACAGCCGAACCATATTCTAGTCCAATCAGAGAGTGCTGCAAGCACCCCTACCGGTTTCGAAACTTATTAGTCTCTCATCAGGAGGCACATATGCTGCTCTCCCCGATCCAACCAAAACAAACCCCAGCGTGCAGTCCCGGATTGCAACGAACGAAATGGCATAGATGCCCTAGCGGCAACTGCTAGCAATAACCAAATAACCAAATAAATAACCAAATATATAAAAAAAAGAAAGGAATAACACCTGCTTTCAGAACACACAACAACTTAAGCAAATATATTAGAATAACAAGAGCTAAAAAAAATCATTTACACAGAGTTTCATGATATTCGATAAAAAATATCGATATTGTATTAATATCGTATCGAAAACCAATACGATACCGATAAAATACATACCTTAGCAATATTAATGTCGATACGATACTCATTATCTGAAATCAATGCAATACTCTTGTATTGTCGATACGCTTTCCTCGATATTATTGAAAATATCGATATCGAGAAAATACAAATAAAACGCCACAGTTGTTTGATTATATTTTGTGGAATAGGCATTTAGATCATAATTATTTATTACATAAAAGTATAAGTGATCTGCAACCCAAGCATCAGCTGTTATAATATTTTACACTTGAGTGCATGAACTTGAAATTCTTCAGAGTGAGTAAATGTCTGTTATGATTACACTGTTTATATCATGTGGCATTTGTGGCAATATTATGGAAGTAAGTGATAATGACTCAAAAATAATTTTTAACAAATACTGAATTGCGATTTATTCCGAATCTTTCCCTATATTTTCAAAAGTAGTTTTTAAACAATACAGAATTAGTAAGTATTTCTCGACTTTCAAAGAAGCAGTCAGCCATATTCAATCTTTATAAGAATATACATATAAGTTATAAGCAATATTCGTAATATTTTTAGAATAATGTCCATATGCAAGCATGCAAAAGCGGGCATAAAGGGCCTACACAGCTCAGATGTATAATCCTTTTTATGTCGATATTTTATCGAGTATTGTATCGAAATCAATATCAATACGATATTTTTATAAGAAAGTATTGCTGATATCCATACTCGATACGATACTTCATTAGCATAACCAATACAATACTCAATACTTAAAAAGTATCGATATTGTATCGTATCGTGAAGCTTTATTTACACAATTGTGTTTACAAACTTAAATTTACATCGCATCGGCCAAACTAATAGAATGTTCAACAAACGTATAGCAGAGCACAAAAGGGTTTTCAATAATAGAAAAACCGATTCTATGGACGTACGTACTTCACCTCTAAATCATAATTATTCTTTTGATGATTAATTCCAAATTCTTCATATTCAAAATGCAGGCTTTAAACTGTCTTTATTAGAATCTATGGAAACTAGAACTAGAACTGAAAGAGCTCTGGAGGAGAACATAAGAATCTGGGAGGCAGAATTGAAAAATTACAATCTAATCAGAGCCGGCGATAACGGGCCTGCAAGGGATGCACTGCACGCGGGCGCCCCTGTTCAGGGGGGCGCCAAACTGAGCTTTTTGTTCTGCTGATACTATACAAACTAACAATTTAAAAAACCGAAGGGCGCCCATGCTAGTGTTGCAGGCAGGCGCCTTATACCCTAGCACCGGCACTGAATCTAATAATTAATATGGAAAAAACAAAAGTAATGGCAATATCCAAGAAAGATGTTAACCTATGTAAATAATGAAATCCAAGGCAAAAAATAGAACAGGTAGATACATTTAAATACCTTGGAAGAATTTTAAATAAGAAGGGGACACAAGAAGACGAAATTGGAAATAGGATAAAAGCAGCCACAAGAACATATCATTCGCTGTATAAAAACATCTTAAATAAAAAAGAAATAACAAGGAAAACCAAAATGATTATATTTAAAACAATTTACGTACCTAACAATACATATGGAGCAGAGAATTGGGTATTGAACGACAAACAAGAAAAAAAATTGCAAGCCGCGGAAATAAGGTATTTAAGAAAAGTCGTGGGAGCTAGGAGAACCAATAAAAGACGTAGCGAAGATATTAGAAGAGAATTAAAAGTAAAATCATTAAAGGAAAAAATTCATGAACAGAAATTAAAATGGACTGGGCACTTATTTAGAATGAACGACGACAGACAGGTTAAAATGACATGGGAAGCGAGGCCGATAGAGAAAAACAGGAGAGGCCGACCAAGGAAAACGTGGAATACCAGTGTGATGGAAATATTGCAGAATAGAGGAAAATCGTGGCAGGAAGCCAAAGAATTAGCTAGGGACCGAAAAAAGTGGCTTAAGTTCGCAGAGAATAACGAGTAAAGAAGACACCTCGACACCTTACGGTATAAGAGGATCGTCAATTATCTATGTATGGAAACTAATAAATTTAAAATACAGATGTAATTCTGAATGACGAACTTGACACAAACAGCTCCCCCTCCTAAACTTATTCAGTTTACGACTATAAAGTGTCTTCGCATAGTAAAAATACCTACATCACTTGGGAAAAGCACTATGCCGAAACAGTTGTAGTGAAAATAAATTGTAATAAATTTTATGGAATAGTGGAAAACAAAAGTTTTCAGTGTTTTATTCTGAAATAACAATAAACTGCTGAATACAATTTTCGGTAATTTTGATCCATAATCAAACTAAAAAAAGATGACGTACTGCATCCGGAACTTTAATCACCCTTCAATTTTCACGATCTTTCAGTATCTTAAATAAGTTGTAGATTATTTTCGCGAAAGCTATCCTTATCTCGTTTCTCTCGAGACTTTAAGTACCATTTTAGCGAGATCAGAGATTTGATTTACGAGGTGTTTTACTAAAGTACCAATAATAGACTAAGAGCTAGAGCCGAAAAATCATCGTCATAAGTAATATCGAGTTTTGCCTGTGAAATGAATAGTTTTGCCAGTGCATATTGATAATTATGATTCCTTGCAGGCTGACACCCCAGTGGTAACAGGAAGTAGCAATAAGGGGTGAAAATTGAAAATTGATGAAGTCACTGAAGATTTTTACCTACGATTTCGTTGAATCTGCTTCGATTTTCATGAAAATTGCTAAGTCACTACAGGACACCTTAAGGAACAAAAGTGACATGATGCCAACTTGCACTTTTACCCTGGGAGTGGATGCCTTCCCTTCTCGGAGGTGAAAACTATTTTATTAAAAATAACCCCACAAGTCAATAGAGCAAAATGTGATATATCATCTTATTAAAATAAATCAATATTTTTTTTGATTTATTAAAGTTTTTTTTTTCAAAATTTACATTTCAAAAATATTTCCAAAAAAATGTTAATGTTTTTAGAATAACTTCATTAATTTTTATGATATCAGGTTTATCTAAAAACCGTTTAAAAGGTAGTTTCAAGGGATATAAAATAGTATTTATGCCTGGTTGCACCAACAGATCTTAAGCTCCAGCTTAGCTAAGCTCTACTTATAGATAGGGCCTCCTTGAGTATCACTTACGTTGCACCATAATTTTAAATTCTTACCTTATTATTAATTATATCTATTATTATATTATGGTATTCTTGTTGTAATATATTATAATTATATTATATTAATTCTTATGATATTCTCGACTTAAGCTTAAGATCTGTTGGTGTAACCGGGCATAAATCTTTTATATCTCTTAATCTTTGTTTGAATAAAATGTTAACGGGCCCAGGTTATATAGTTCTCGCAGTAAAATTTATGATTTAACCTTTCTATCTCGGTTATTTTTCCTCGAGAGATTCTGTGGTGGGCACTCAATAAGAAAGGAGTCCCTGGTGAATATGTAAAGATTGTGAGGGATATGTATGAGGGAGTAACGACTAGTGTTAGGACAGGTGTGGGAGAGACTGATACTAATTTCATGTGAAAGTAGGATTGCATCAAGGTTCTGTGCTTAGTCCGTATTTATTATCATTAGTTTTGGACCAGATAACAGCGAAAATACAGGGTAACATTCCATGGTGCTTAATGTATGCTGATGATGTCGTGTTAGTAGGAAATAGTGAAAGAGACTTAGAACAAAAACTGGAACAGTGGAGACAAGCTCTGGAGGAAAAAGGTTTAAAACTTAGTAGGACAAAAACAGAGTATTTGGAATGTTCATTTAAAGATGGAGCTACTACAAATAAAAAATGGTATCTTTGGATGGTGAAATGATTGTAAAAAGCAATAGTCTTAAGTACCTAGGATCGGTATTACAGAGTAATGTAGAAATATATGGAGATGCATGCAGTAGAATTAGGGCTGGATGGATGAAGTGGAAAGAAGCGAGTGGTGTGTTGTGTGACAGAAAAATCCCAACGAAGCTGAAGGGAAAATTCTATAAAACAGCCATAAGACCAGCTATGATGTACGGAACTGAATGTTGGGCAGTGAAAAAGAAAGAGGAACAGCGAATGCATGTGGCGGAAATGAGAATGCTTAGATGGATGAGTGGAGTGACAAAGAAGGATAAAATTAGAAATGAGTATATTAGGGGAAGTCTAGGTGTGGCACCAATTGATGCCAAAATGAGAGAGCATAGGTTAAGATGGTTTGGTCATGTTCAACGTCGAGACGTTAACCACCCAATACGAAGAATAGCTGAAGTGTAGATTCCTGGAAGGAGTAGGAGAGGAAGACCAAAGGAGACCTGGGGGGAGACGATAAGGCAGGACATGTTGGTAAAGGGGATTGACATTGATATGATCCAAGATAGAATTGTGTGGAGAAATGCAATTAGGGAAGCCGACCCCGCATAGGGATAAGGCAAAGAGAATGATGATGATCTCGGTCATTTTTTATGCTACAAAAATAATAATAAAAAAAGTAAAATATTCTCTAAAGAAAAAACTAAAATTTGGTTTTCTATCATTTTTTACGTATATCGATTACTTTTTGAGTTATTATCAAAAGAAAATGAAATTTAGAAAAATTTGAAAAATTATGATTTTTTTAAAATATATTTTTGAGTTATCATAAAAAATGAAATTTACAAAAATTTTAAGAATTATATATATATATATATATATATATACCGTTCTTAGGCGTCAACGCCCTTCGGTAGGGATCTATGGGGGAGTATCACCGAGCCGCAAGCCCTTATCCCTTGCTGTACTGCTCCCTCATAGGTCGATCAGATGCCCGCATATTCCAGTCTAAGCGCCAGATTCATATTTAGAATTTTATACTGACGCGTTAGCCTTTTTGTTTTTCCGATGGCCTGGCTTGGGCTTGAACTCTCGTACCTCACGTCGAAGTGAAGTGCGGGTCAGCCGCTAGTCGCACTGAGCTATCCGATCGACTAAAATCGATTAAATCCGATCGATTAAAAATTATGATTTCTTTAAATAAAATTTTTTTTTTCAAAAATATGCTTCCTAAACGGATTAAAATTCTTGAGGTTATTATGTAGTTCAATTTTCATTTTATCAGCAATTTTCATTGAGGCGAAAACCTTTAGTGACTGCACTCATTTTCCCCTTTCGCCTTTCAACCCTTATTGCTATTTCCTGTATCCACTGAGGTGTCAGCCTGAAAGGGAACATAATTATCAATACGCGCATTTCACAGGACGTATTACTTATGACGATGATTTTTCAGCTCTAGCTCTCCGTCTATTTGATTTACGAGGTGTTTTACCAAAGTACCAATAAGGAACTTGAAAGTCTAAAAAATAATATAGGTCTGATCGAAAGATTTTATGGACATTAAAGGCATCACCGTTAAGTAAAATAGATTGAGCGCTTTGTGATTTTCCTGATGTAACAACTGCAGTACTAATCAATGAGATCAATAACTGTATTTACGAAAGTGATCTATACAATATTTTCTTAGTCTTCAATTTATTGTTTAACCGACACACGAAGCCTATTACAAGGACGGTTTAATAATTCGTTGTTTAATCGACATGATTTTTGCAGTTGATATCCATAATGTTCACGAGGTACCGACGTTATCGATCGTCTTAATTATATCGCAAAAATTATATACAACATCACTGTTACTCCTACAGCAATAATGATATTATTAAGAAGGGAAAATATTTGTTTTTAATTTTTGGACAAAGAGTGAATTGTTTTTAAAGTTGCTGATGCCCTGCATACCAAGGAACGAGTATCAGCCCCAACAACATCGACATAGAAACTAACCTTAGAGGACTATTCGAGTACTTCTAGAGAAAATACCAAAACACATGGGGTATGTCGACAAAATAAAAAATATCAAAGTTCATGGTGTTGCTACTAGGGCTTACAATACCGGAATTCCGGGATCCCGAATACCGGGATCTCGGACGATTTTTGTCCGGTATTCGATACCGGTATTTATAATAAAAATACCGGTATTTCGGTATTAGATTAATTTATAAAAAGTGAATTGATGCAGAATAAACTTTCTTCTAAGATATTTTTTGCTATTACAAGAAATTATTTTTGAAGATAAACAACCAATATCATTGTAAAAAATATTTATTAAACACGTTTATTGCACATACAAGTCAAATATAGCGCTTTCTAAAAAGCGTGAATGTCGTTAATTTAAGGCGAAGGGTTATATTAGCTATGCACCCAAATTGTTAAATCTCGTCTATACAAATACATAAAATGAGTTATATAAAAATTCTTAAATATTTAAAATTAGACTACTTTATTTTATAAGTAAGCCGTAAGATTTATTAGTCAGAATTGTTTTTACATTTTCATCTATTTTTCTTTTTTTTTTGTGTATTGTGGTGTATAAATTAGGCTCACTTTTTCTGAATTATTAATAACAATTGAAAATATATAGCGGTCTAAATACAGAGTAATCCATATAAAATATTTGTCACAGTAAGTTAATCTTTGTATTAATATATTTTAAAGTTAAATTAATTTACAAATAGCAAATTTCATAAGTAAAGGTACTATCCTATTATATGCAAAATTTATCCTAGAATCAAATATATAGTTTTTCTATTTGTACATTTTTTGTATCTATCTATTCCTACTCTCTACAGTCGGAAAAATGAAAGAATACCCATGAACGATGATATCAATCACATACAATCACATATTTTGTATTTGCTGTTTTTTTTCTATAAATAACAAACGAGAGAGATAGATTATTAATTATCTTAATAATATGTTATTGATATGATCGTTCATGGCTATTCTTCATTTTTCCGACTGTATGTAATGTTATAAACAAAATCTACTCATTTCAAAACAAAACTATATAAGTTTCATATATTATTTAACAACAAGTCGATATAACAACTGAGGATAGTATAAATATAAAGTGTATATTTTTTATTCATAATACCGGTTTTAATACCGGGATCCCGGTATTTGAAATTTTAAATACCAAATACCGGTATTGAGATTTTGGCTCGGTATTGTAAGCCCTAGTTGCTACCACAGGTTGTCATACCTACTACTAAAACTTAACTAATATTTAAGATAAACCTGATATGACAAGTGCTACTAAGCTGAATATGACCTACAAATAAGGACAAATGTGACCTACAGAATTATAGACCTATATCGTTGCTCAGTAAGTATACAAACTATTTATGAGAATTATTAACAACCGGTTGACCTACAAAATGGACAGTTACCAACCAGTGGAACAGGCTGGCTTCCGCAAAGGATATAGTACATCAGACCATCTGCTGACAATGAGAACATTGATAGAGAAAGCAAATGAATACCAACTACCCGTATTTCTTGCCTTTGTAGACTATGAAAAGGCGTTTGATAGTATCGAGATGTGGGCCATAGAACAAGCTATTAATAATTGTAGAATAGATTCGAGATATAGACAGCTAATACATAATATATATGAAAATGCAACTATGACAGTACAACTAGATGGAAATACAAATCCCATCCCCATTAAGAGAGGCGTGAGACAAGTAGACGTAATATCGCCAAAGCTTTTCAACCTAGCCCTAGAAGACGTCTTCAAAACGACAAATTGGTCAACCTATGGCATTAACGTTAATTGCAAAAAGCTAAACCACCTCAGATTCGCTGACGACATTGTGATTATAGCGAGCTCATTCGAGGAAGTGCAAATTATGATGGAGGAACTCGCAGGCAGCTCCCAATACGTCGGCCTGAAAACGAACATGAGAAAAACAAAAATAATGACAAACACAGATGACCCCAGACGTATAACTATAAATGACAGTGAGATAGAAAAAGTCCAGGAATATCTACCTAGACCAAATCCTGAAACTTGACAAAGAGAACCAAAGTGCGGAAATTACTAGGAGAGCAAGACTAGCATGGGCAGGATTTGGAAAACTTAGTTGGATACTTAAGAACCGCAAAATACCCCCATACTTGAGGAGCAAAGTGTTCAACCAGTGCATCCTTCCTATCATGACATATGGATGTCAAACCTGGACCCTAACCAAGGCAAATATGAATAGACTAGCCACAACAGAAAGAGCAATGTTAGGTATAAGACTGTCAGATAAAAAGAGGAACGACTGGGTAAGATCAAAAACAAAAGTCGAGGACATAACAACAAAAGTTGGCAAACTTAAATGGAGCTTCGCAGGCCACACTGCTAGACAAAAAGACCAACGTTGGAATGCAACGTTAGGAAATGTTCCGTTCGCAAGTGCGCCGACACCGAAAAGAAGAACGGTACATCACTAATTGAAATATCGGTTTATATTTGCTGTCTACTCTCCCACCGCAGCCAATTTTTTCATTAAATTTAAAAATAAATAAGATTAAAAAAAAAAATTAACAAAACCCCAAAAAAATATTCAGGTGTGTATAATACAATATTCCAGTTAACAAAATAAAAACCACTAATCCGTCGTTTGTCAACACTAATCCCTTTATCCTAAAGATAAATAACAATTTGTCGATGAAAAATCCATTCGATCAAATGTTCGTCGACGAATTGTATTACCTTATTACATTATCAATTGTATTACATTCGATGAACTGTGCATTCGACCTAGAGTTGCACAAGTTTGACTTGAATGTTTGAACTTGACTTGAGTTTGACTTAATTTCAAGTCAAACTCAAGTCAATCCTTCTGACAAATATTTCAAGTCAAGTCAAACTGGTCAATCGTACAGGTTTGAAAATTCAAACTGTTTGTCAAACTAGTTTGAAAGAGTTTGAAAAATAATTTATTTAGTAGATATACTTTTTTGTCGAGATTGGCATGTTAGTTGCCAATTAAGATAAGAAAATTAATAATACAATGAGTGGCACATAAAAGTAACTTAATACAGGAAGCGGTTATAATCAAACTAGGGTCTTAAATTTAAATTTCTTGAAAATGATTCCTGAATGCTTAGAACTGCTTGCTGGCAAGTTTCGTTTTATCCATATAACTTTTTTATATTTGAGTGTTATTTACTAGATTAAAACAAAGAATTCGTTGGATAGTTTTTTTATCACACAAAGTGTAATTTAATCTACTTTGGGAGCTTTCAAGTATTACGTAACGCAAGTTGGGGGGGGGGTCATGTAAAACGTTACGGCGCGTTACACGGGGAGGGGGTAGGATGGTTCGAACAGCGCATTACGTAACATTGTTTTTTTAACTTAAATAAAAAAAATTACCGAATCACAATCTTCCACCTTTTCTACTTTCGTTTATATTTTACATAGAACCCCTGGATTGTATTATATTGCCCCCACACGCTCCGCTCATGTTACAATAGGACAAAATAGTATTCAAGTGAAAAAATCTTAAAATTTGTATTTAGCAGATAAAGCACAGTAACATGTGTCTCAATGGACAGCTCAAAATAAAATGATTTGGAATTTTCATGACTTTCTTTTATTAAAAAAGGCATTTATTTATCTTAGGGCCAGTTCGAAAAAACATTTGGTACCAAGCTGCTAGTTCACTCGAAAATACAATACAAAAGTATTGCTGTATTCTGTATATTCGTTGGTATTTCTTTAAAATTCAAAACTAACCATTGGGTTATTAGACCTGGATCCTGCGTACCAAAAAAAAAGTTGATTAATAGCAAGCTGAAAATTTGTTAATAGCTTAACGGTGTCTATTTTAGTCGGACAAACTTAGATGTACGGGAACACTGGAACGGTGGAAGTTTTAATTGTGGAACAGTTTAAAAATTTGGAACGTCAGATTACGAAAACGTCTTATGTATTTTGTCGGACATAACATCCAATTGATTTGTTACCCTTTCATAAAACTCTTATGCAAAAATCAGACTGCTATTACTAACCAACATGATTTCTGTCATTTGACATGTTCTTCATGTTCCACTCATTAAAATGCCCTGAAAGTTATCCTCCAACACCAAATTGTTCTATATGGTCCACATAATGTTAAGAAAAAAGTCACACCATTTTGAGCGTCGGGTTTGGGGGGGGGGGGGAGAGGGGGAAGAAATCGGTAAACTCAATTGCCCAAAAAATATAAAAAATATCGAAAACCTCCACTTTTCACTCTCCGTAACTCTGGAAGCGTTGATTTTATAACAATTATATATAGGACCTTTTTTGTTATAAATTTTATGTAGAATAATTTTGTATAGAATATTGTTTACGCTAAAGTATAGTTTTACAAATATTGACGAAAAACGTAAAAAAACTACTAATTTACCGATTTCACACCAATCTCCCCTCCAAACCGGACGCTGAAAATGGTGTAACTTTTTACTGAACAATATGTGGACCATATAGAACAATTTGGTGTTGGAGGAAGACTCTTACTTTGGATGTTTGGGTTAGGCCTTTTTTTGACCAGTTATACTATACATACTACCTCCGTAACTTTGAAACCGTTCATTTTAGAAGGATTATGCATTGGGCCTTTTTTATTTCAAATTGAATGTAGAACATTTTTGTATAAAAGGTTGTTCATGCTAAACCGCATAGTTTTAAAAATATCGACGAAAAACGTAAAAAACTACGAATTTACCGATTTCTCCCCCCTCTCCCCTTCAAACCCGACGCTCAAAGTGGTGTGACTTTTTTCTGAACATTATGTGGACCATATAGAATAATTTGGTGTTATATGATAACTTTCACTTTGGATGTCTGGTTTATGCCATTATTTGGATCAATTGTATCATACTATAAGACGCTATAAGCTTTCTTAATAATTATTATCCTAACTGGCGCGTTTATTGGGTTTTATTTGTCTGTCCGCGGTTTAAATATCATATCAGCCAATACATTTCTATGTTTATTGAAATTTGTCAAAAAAATTTTTTTGGACCTTGTTGGGAGGGGGGATTTCCCCTACCCCTCCTACCCACTACTCCTCCCCGTTGATCCGCCACTGAACAAAAAACACGTTGCGTAATATTCAAACTTTTCAAACTGTTTGAAGATGTTTGAATTCAAGTCAAACCTAAAGATATCGAAATAAAGTCAAGTCAAACTTTTTTATACAAAAAGTTTGATTTTCAAGTCAAGTCAAGTTTGTTGAGTAAAATCAAACTAGTTTGACTTGATGCATCTCTAATTCGACCAACTGTTTGTCGACCAAATGTTGTCGACTAATTTTCCGTCGACGAAGTGTTCTCGACCAACTTTCCTAGACCCTTCGGGGAGTATGTACCACCACATTTCATCGGGCAAGCCCGGGGGTAAGAGTCGCAAACTTTTTTGTATCTTTTTGGCGTTCGAAAATTGACATTATTTTTAGAGATTTAGCATTTTTGACTCTGACGACTGACTGGACTAATGTGACTTATGCTAATTTACAAATCATGTATTTCTGTAATACACTTCTTTACATTTACATAATAATTTACATTTACTCATAACTACATTTCTGTAATGTAACAAAAACTGTAATCCAAAAACATTTTACAGATTTCTAGTAAGCAATTATTGCTGTTCTCATAATTTCCGAATAATAGTTTCCTTGTCATAAAGTTTCATTGCATAATTTATTATGAATATTAATATTTTTGGCACCAGTATTAAATCATAACTACTGTTCCCATGATTTATAGTCTGATTTTACCAAGTAAAATTATTCGCACAAATGAAATATTTAAAATAGTTTATAATCGGCGCGGCGCGCCAGCCTCTATAAAGCATATACTGAACTTCTTCTTTCAAGAATACTTTGTGAGAAAGTAAAGATTTATTTCGACGCTCCTTTTTTTTAATAAAGGACTATAGCCAACTAGCACAAGAAAAACCATACATATTTAAATGCTGAAATGGCATAACTTGATTATTCATAGCAAATAGAAAAAACTATATATATTGTACGCATTTTCATGTCACGCTTTCTAACATGGAAAATTTATATAAGAACCTTGGCACTTTTAATGTGCAGGAAAACACATTTAAAAAGCAGATTTATTTATTTTTTTATTTATATAGTCTGTATCAGCCTCTTGGAATAAATTCGATTACATAAATATTTTAGTCTCGGCACCAGCTAGGTCACCGTTGCCTTTTCAATATGGAACTTGCATAAAATTTTAAATTCGAAAAAAATGCTATAAATCACAATAGACCAGGACTAATCTGTAAAAAAACGTGTATGTTTGGATGTGAGAGGTGGCATTCGGATTTTTGCAGATAAAGTTAGGTGACACCTTCAGTAATAATAATTGACTTATGCTCCTTCTCAAATATGCCCGGAACATTAATAAAAAATTAAAATATTTAAAAATTTCGAAAAACATCGATTTTTTTCTGCTTTCTTTGCTTATAACTTTAAAACGGTTCGTTTTGGAACAAAGTCGTACAGAAATAATAAAAAGATAATTGAATTTTTTATGATATACGACTGGTCAAAAATGTCTTAAGGTATTACCTTTTCTGCAATATAGCAATAAATACAAAATAAGGGGGCAAAATACGCCTGTTATTATTCAATGTTTCCTAACCACTTTGGTGGCACTTACAACCTTAGTAATTCGCTTAGAAAATTCTTATAACTTACTTAAATGGTCTACCAAATTTCATTAAAATCGACCTAATAGATTTTGCATAATAAATTTGCAATGTAAATATTTTTAAAAAAGTTCAAATTTTTTAAAATCTTTCTGAACAAAAACTAGACCATTTAGAAGTTGGCTAAGCTTTTTACATATAAAGAGGTGCTCTACATATCTAATAAACTTTACAGAAATAAAATCGGATTATTTAAGGGACCTCGACAATGTTTTAAAATTATAAACAATTTTTTGGCTTATAAACAAATAACTTTGTTATAAAAAAATTAATTTTTAGCTAGGCAAATAATTATAACCGGTATAATTTGACTTAAACTTTCAAGTGCTGTCAGCAGAATTGCTATTTTATTTTTTAATCAAATGTTATTCTCGTTCAAAAATTGCAATTTTTCGATTTTTTGAATGTTTCACCGCGTTTATCTCGAAAACTATGCATCCTATGAAAAAACTTATAAGAACATTTTATTTTGCGAAAAATCGATTTTATGTAATTCCTCAAGTTCTTTGTTTATAACAATCTTATGGACATCCGGATCAACTGTTACCCAAAAAATTCGTGTTCTACGGCTCAAATACATAAAAAAAACTTGGGTAAGTCCATCTAAATAAAGGAGCCCGTAGCACCCCCTCCTGGACACAGCACAATTTGTTTATAAGCCAAAAAATTGATTATAACTTTAAAACATTGCCGAGGCTGCTTAAATAATCCGATTTCAATTCTGTAAAGTGCATTAGATAGGTCGAGTGCTTCTTTATATGTAAAAAAATTGACAAATCTTTGTATCTTCTAGTTTTTGTTGTGCAAGATTATAAAAAATTTTAATTTTTTAAAAAAGTTTAGATTGCAAAATTATTATGCAAAATCTAGTACTTAAGTCAATTTTAATAAAATTTGCTGGACGGTTTTAGCACATTACAAAAATTTTCTAAGCGAATTAGGAAGGTTCCAAGTGTAACCTAAGTGATGGAAAAACATTGAATAAGGACAGGCTAGTTTTGCCACCTTATTTTATGTTTATTGCTATCTTGCAGCAAGAGTGTTAAATTAAGACATTTTTAACCAATCGTATCTGATAAAAATTTAATTATCTTTGTTTGATTCCTATACGACTTTGTTCCAAAATGAATGGTTTTAAAGTTATAAGCAAAGAAAGTAGAAAAAAAAACGAAAATTTTTGAAATTTTTAAATATTTTATTTTTTTTTATTAATGTTCCGGGCATATACAGTCGGAAAAATGAAAGAATACCCATGAACGAACATATAAAACACGCTGTATTTTCCTGTCACCGTGTCACAAAGAAAATTGTTCAGTGCAAGTACATGTAACAATAACTATTACATGAACTTGCACTGGACAATTTTCTTTGTGACACGGTGACAGGAAAATACAGCGTGTTTTATATGTTCGTTCATGGGTATTCTTTCATTTTTCCTACTGTATTTGAGAAGGAGCATAAGTCAATTATTATTAACGAAGTTATCACCTAACTTTATCCGCAAAAATCCGAATGCCACCTCTCACATCAGATCCTTCCTGGTCTACAACAGAACATAATTAAAAATATATATCAAAGAAAAAAAGTTGTTTTTGTCTTTTAGTCCTGTCGCCAGGGGGGGAACAACGGCCTCCTTAATTCAGATGGACTTACCCAAGTTTTTTTTTATATATTTTGACCCGCAGAATACGAATTTTTTGGGTAACAGTTGATCCGGATGTCGGTAAGATTGTTATAGACAAAGAACTTGAGGAATTACATAACAGCGATTTCTCGCAAAACAAAACATCTTTTTGTATTTTTTGGGTCATTTTAAGCAAAAAATATTCCTACAAGTTTTTTCGTAGAATGCATAGTTTTCGAGATAACCGCGGTTGAACTTTCAAAAAATCGAAAAATTGTAAATTTTAAACCCGAATAACTTTTGATTAAAAAATAAAGTAGCAATTCTGCTTACCGCATTTGAAAGTTTAAGTCAAATTATATCGGTTTTGATTATTTGCATTGCTAAAAATTTATTATTTTATTGTTGTTCTGAAGCTATTTTCTTGTGGCATTTTTACAATTTTAACTATTTAGAATGGGAAATAAGCCACAATATTATTAAAAAATGATTTTTATTAACGTTTCGACGCCCAAATCGGGTGCCGTTGTCAAAATACAAAATACTATTATACAATAGTATTTTGTATTTTGACAACGGCACCCGATTTGGGCGTCGAAACGTTAATAAAAATCATTTTTTAATAATATTGTGGCTTATTTCCCATTCTAAATAGTTATTATTTTATTGTTAAACAAAGCTGTAAACTGTAGTAAACACCTAGTATGTGAGTGATGTTTTCTATGATTTCTCATTTAAAATCGAACGAGTAGGTAGAGTAGCTACAAGTGCAAGCGAGGCAATTTCTACGTAGCATGCGTTAAAACGCATGTATTAGGCACGGGAAACCTATGTGTTTATAGATTATTTTAACAATAAAAAAATTAATTTTTAGCAATGCAAATAATCAAAACCGATATAATTTGACTTAAACTTTCAAATGCGGTAAGCAAAATTGCTACTTTATTTTTTAATAAAAAGTTATTCGGGTTCAAAAATTGCAATTTTTCGATTTTTTGAAAGTTCAACCGCGGTTATCTCGAAAACTATGCATTCTACGAAAAAACTTGTAGGAATATTTTTTGCTTAAAATGACCCAAAAAATACAAAAATATGTTTTGTTTTGCGAGAAATCACTGTTATGTAATTCCTCAAGTTCTTTGTCTATAACAATCTTATCGACATCCGGATCAACTCTTACCCAAAAAATTCGTATTCTACGGGTCAAAATATATAAAAAAAAACTTGGGTAAGTCCATCTGAATTAAGGAGGCCGTTGTACCCCCCCTGGCGACAGGACTATTTCGTTTGGCCCCTAAAGACGATTAAAATCGAGAGATATTTCAAATTATAGCAGCCACTGAGTGTTTTTGTTAAGATAATTTTTTTTTAAATGACCGAAGGTTTTTCTAAAGAGCAGTATTATTAACTTTCCCATTATGAACATAAATCTTTATTAATCGTATCCTAATTGTGATTAGTTTATTTTAATTTTATAGTAAAAATAGTTCCAGATAAATATTGTACCACCTATAAGTAAATACCATTCAATCTTTAATGCATATTTATCCAAACTATCAAAATATACCAAAAGTTATACATATTTGCTTCTTGTTCAAAATACAATTGATTTATTAAAAAACTATTAAGCAGACAACAGACATTAAATACTTACATTACAATTATTTTTACATATATGAAGACCTTGAGAATGAACTAAAATATCTTTAATGTCCTTTCAACATGAATATAACGACTCTATTAAACTGCGAAAATTTTAATCTTGTAAACTTGTAATCTAATAAATATTTTATTGGGTTTCTTAATGGTTGTACTTTTAAACAATGGTACCAACCAACACTTATAGCACAAAAGCATTTACTTTTATTTTCCACAATAAACACATACACACAATTCAATACTCATGTATCAGTCAATGTGTATGCTTATTGTTATTGTATAATGTAACAGATTTTAAAATAAACATTAAACAAAAAAAACAATTTAATACTATCTCTTCAAAAACTTTAACTCCAAAGTAAACAAAATTGTATATAATTTTATATGAGAAAGAAGAACTGTCACTACAAAATATAATATGACGTCACAAGGGTACGCGCGCTTTTTCGGTCGTTTGCAATTATTTAAATACACAGATTTTAAATTTGTACTTTTAAGTTATTATGAGGTGTATTTGAGGCGTGAAATTTTGGAAATATTATTTTTAAACGAAACTGAACATTATTATGTAATAAAAAACGTACAAGTTCCTTATTCTGACGGGTCCACACAAGTTTTTTCATTTTCACTTGCCGTCTCACTTCCATTCCGTTCCGTTCGACATGTGAACAAGTCATATCTAGATCTCAGATGTTACCTAGGGCAAATTAGAAAATATTTTAAACATTTAGGCTTGAGGTAGCATTTTAAACCAATGTTTCCTTGACGGACTACTTTTACTGGGCTTTGACCCACATATTTTTGTATAATACTATCTTGGTGGTTAGCATGTACATTGCACGTAAGCACTGATGATGACTGGTAAATCAGTCGAAAACTAGTTATGTGAATTTGATGTGGCCCTTTTGAGGGTTTTTAAACTTTTATACAGAATTTTACTGTTTTTTTTGTATCACATGGTATACAGCCAACTACAGGAAAACTTTTTCCTTGTGGATTTTTTGTATGTATTTTTGACTGCTGATTACGAATTCCAAGGGTGGATTTCGATCGAGTGGATAAACATTTATAATAATTTTTTACCTTCGAAATTCGTAATGAGCAGCCAAAAATACATGAAAAACTTGGGTCTCAGTGACCTCTATTTGGCGCCTAGGATGAAATGTCAATTCGTATTTTTTGTTACGCATTTTTTCCAACAAAAACTTTTTATATAGAGTATATCAGGTGGTCGATACCAACTTTCTTATTTTAAAAAATATAACATTGTATATATTTTGAAATTTTCAGTATTAATTGCACAAGAGCTCTAAAATTATCGAATTTTTCCCGAGTGACACTCTGACAGTTTTAATTAAGGAGAGTGAAATTATGTCAAAGTGTCACGAGGGCAAAAATTCGATAATAATTTTAGAGATCGAGTGCAATTTGTTGCGATTATTTCATGAATAAAACTGTTCAAAACCAAAATTTTATTGTAATTTATTTATGTAAGTACAAATTAGTACAATTAAACACACAGTTGTTATAAATATTTGACGGTTGAAAGTCATCACATTCATAATTTTTAAAACATTAATTGTAATTAATGTCACTGAATGTATTTTTTCGTAGCAACGAAGGGCATCTGTGACGTAATATACTTTACGACGGGATATTATTAAAAATTATCGGGTATAATATCACAAGAGAGTGAGAATAAATTGAAAATAATGCGACAGTTTTTCGAAAATTTGTTGTCTGGCAATAGACACGAGAGCCCGCAGGGTTCAGAGCTCGAGTGGCTATTGCCCAATGACAACAAATTTGAGTAAAAATGAAGCATTATTTTCTTATTTATTCTTACTGTCGTGTGATATTCGTAATTTTTGAATACGTATATTATGGATATTTTCTTAAATGTGACAGTTGTCAAAACTAGGAAACTGGTTGCCATTAAACAGAAACAATCTACTTAAAAAAAGTCTATCGGTAATTTTCTACAGTAGATAATTCTCAGTATAATTTTAATCTGATTAGACAGAATTAAACACGTGATCAAATATCTTACTATACGATTGGAAGTTAAAATCATCAAAAAATAATCAGTTTAATTTTTATTTCTGTAGCTTTCTATTGGTCAGAATCTCCTATGAATGAAATAATCGACTTTATTTTCTAGACATATTTCATATACAATATTTTTAACTCTTTCGGAAATATTTCCAGATTTATTGTAAAAAATTTACATTAAATAAAGAAAATTATTACAAAGATTCACTACAGCACAACGACAAAAAGGATAGTTTTTACACTGTTGATTTGTTGAGATTGTAAAATGAAAAATAAAGAAATTTTATATCAATGTAGGATTGTAACGCGGTCGTTGCGTTGTTGATCCAAGGTAACTAAATCAGTCGAAGAAAAGAGTTCGCTTTTTAAGACATTTTTATTTGGAATCAAAACATACAAAAGATAAGATAATTAGCCTTAATTACTCGTTAATTTCGTTAATAAAATATATTTATAATCTACGCATCGAGCTTTCTGTTCGGGCCGATGCACAGTGGTCCAAAATCCCGAAAAGCTGGCCAAAAGTCAAAAAAAAATTCAACTTTTCGAGAATATTGTTATATTTTCTAAAAGAAAATTAAATTCCCTATTCAGTGTTGGCAACCCTAGAGCTATATCTCGTATATCTGAATTTCCAGTTCAGTTCAAAGTTGACCTTCTTACGGAACAGAAGCGCAGTTAAGAATAACGAATATTTTATACGCACAGTCTTGTGCGTGTATCTCGAAAACGAAGTGCTCAAATTCAATTCTGCACAATGAGAGTATATATTGTGAAAAAATTAAATTTTCAGATAGGCAAATAGTTATATATTCTATCGAATTCCAAGATGTTACTACAATCATCTTTTAGCTTATATTTCTCTCTTTAAGGCAGGCCGCACATCAAAGAAACATGAAACGTAAATTACGTTTCATGGAAATAAAACACTGCTAAACAGATATACGTCCGGCCATTTATGAAACTCTCCGAAAATAAAAATGTGTCATGAGCATGAATCACATTCGTTTCAATGGTAGGCGGACTTTGAGAATTGTTTAGCAGTGTTTTATTTTCATGAAACATGTTTCACGTTTCATTTTTCATGTTTTTCGTTTCATGTTTCTTTGGTGTGCGACTTGCCTAAGACTAAAAAAAAATTAGCTGCCACTATCTGCCCCTTTGGTTTTGCGAGAATTTTTTGTACAAGCGCTCTGCGCTATGAGCTTCAACATGAATCGTTAACAACGCAGAATAAACAGATCATGCCGCAGCATTCAGGTAGTTGTTATGACTGTAGATCTTTAGTTATTTCAGTATCATAGGGTAAAATCAGAGATAAAAGGGTCAGGTACAGTATTGTTGAAAAATAAAGTAAAAATTAGTTTTGACTTTCATATGATTAATAATCGAATTTAACGTTGGAATAAAAAATCCGCCATTGCATCCGCCATTTTGTTTTTTGAAATTTCGATTTCGGATTCGTAATCAGCAACCTCAAAAACCCCCGGATATCAAATTTCGACGGTATTACATATATTTAAAATACATAAACCCGCCATATTACATCCGCCATTTTGTTTTTTTGCAATTTAGACTTCGGATTCGTAATTAGCGACCTCAAAAACCGCTGGATGCCTAATTTCATGCAAATCAAAAAAAGCTTTCATATTTTGGCCATCTTTTCCGGTTTTTGGACCACTGTGCGATGTGACCATATTTTGTACATGAATGAATGATTTTGACGATCGCGTGAAATAGGAATTGCTTTTATTAATACGATACGAATGTATAAGGAAAGGGAAGAAAGGGAATCTCGCTCAGCTTGCCAGATGAAAAGTCATATTAGGGATATACGATTACCGCTCGTATAAGGATAGGTAAGAGGAAAACTGTCGGATTCGCTCAGCTCTCCAAAACGACGCGGAAAATGGTCGGGAAATACTACCTACATAAACTCACCTCTTGTACCTCGCTGTTGTTTATTATTCTTCGATCAACGCTCCAAGAATAATAATCGACTAGGCTTTGTGATCCGACTTTTATATCGTCCAAGACGGTACAAAAACACGTTTTACTTAATTCATTGGCGTACTCTAGACGATAAAATTATATTATCGTCACAGGATATGTTCAAAGATAGCCCAAGTTGTAGAGAAAAAAACGTGCATTAATTAGTGAATTTTTGAAACTAGCACAGCCCAAATGGATGACGTCAACATTATGGCATATATGTCAAAAAATCATAATTTAAACATAAAAATCGACCGGTCTCGGGATTTTTCTCCAAAGTGACCTTTTCTCGGAAAAATGAATCTATTCCATAATTTTGAACATCTCTGTATATTGCATGTTGACATAGCTAAAAGACGTCCAAATTCTAGTTACTGTTGGGCAGCGTATACAGAAACGTTATGAATACAATGCGAAATGTTTAAGATAAAACAGTCCCTCGCGAATATCCAGCTTCTTCAACGAAGAGTATTACATTCCACTGAGAGCCATAAAAGCGAAATAAATGATAGCTCCTCGTATACAACAATAAAATAGAGTGGCGGTAACGCGAGGACCCAAAGGTCACATAAAAGACCTAATCGCCGCCGACTTCGATTCGATTGCCGTTTTCTTTGCCCACTTCTGATCTGATGTATCTGTCGATAGAGACTTGGCATCGAGGCACTTGCAAAATGATACACATAGTTTCAAAAGTTATGCACCACCCAAAAGAACACTGCACACATCTTATGGAAAATTTAATGTCACTCAAATACAATAAAATGTACATGAATACATTCGTCTCGAAATCACAATTATTTCATATCAAATTGTAATTAAGGTTTATGGAAATGACATGGCGAATTTATTAACATCTAAAGGCGGAAATACATATCCGCGCCGCGCGTTCGTGGCGCGGTTAATGTTCGTTAAAATTTTTCATTTTGACGAACCTTCCGCGATCCAGAGGAAACTTACGAACATTTAGTAATTGTAGATATGTAATTAGTATTAAATGTGGGTGCCTATTGTGACGTCGGGAGTAGCTTCTCCTATTCTCATCGAGAAGTGTTTGGTTTCATTCCGATTGGTTGCAAGTTGAGTTGCAAGTTGGTTGCAAGTCGGTTGCAAATTGGTTGTAAGTTGGTTGCAAATTGGTTGCAAATTGGTTGCAAGTTGGTTGCAAATTGCTTGCAAGTTAGTTGCAAATTGGTTGCAAGTTGGTTGCAAATTGGTTGCAAGATGGTTGCAAGTTGGTTACAAGTTGGGGGTTGCAAGCTAACATGTTTAAATATATTCAATGTCATCATCTCATTTTCACTTTCCACGGTAAACATCAATAAGTTTGATATTTCCTTCCTAACACTCCATTACTAACAAATATTCAACTCAGGCGCCCCAAAACCAACAAACCACTCGCAAACCCGTCCAAATACGTATTGCGAACCATCAAAGCATTTGTTGAAAAGGCGACAGAAGTTAGATCGTGGTGCGCCGTGTGCGAGCCGTTTGTGTGCCACTTGAAAACACGTACTAATCTAACAAATATGCTGCGCGCGAGCGGCTCGCACACCGAGCAGAGCGCATATGTATACCCGCCTTAAGAGAAACTGATCTGAATTCTTCCCAGGACCTCATGAAAGACATTCGAAGAAATTTGCGTCTAGTAGAGAAGAATAGGCCACTCCACATAATTTAATAGTATCATTTAGTTAAGTACTTATTGAGTTCCTTAAGGAATCTATCCTTAGAAAAGCTCGAAATCGTCAGATTAAAATAAGGTAAGTTAAGTGCATGCAAAACAGTGTATATTTCAAAAATCTGACGATTTGAGCGAGGCGTAAGGAAATGGGCGGGTCACAAAGTTTCACAAAAAAAAGCGAATATTTCGCGAAATGAACGTCAGATCGGAAAACTAAATAATACATGTTCAATATTTTTCACAAATTTATCGAATGATTAAAAACACGACCCCCACGGAGAGGGGTGGGGGGTAAATTTAAAGGTTTAAATACGAACCCCGCGATATTTCACGAAATGAACATCACATCGAAAAACTGAAAAATACACGTATTCAACATTATTGGAAAATCTATCGAATGACACCAAACACGACCACCCACGGAGGTGGGGTAGGGGGTTACTTTAAAATCTTAAATAGGATCTTAAATAGGATTTAAAAAATTATGGATGGCCCTATAATCGGAAAAACGATTGTTGGAAATCAAAGACCCCCACTTTATGGAAAACTTAACTTAACTTTTTTTGGTTTTAGGACCTACTCTTCACAACTCAATAGGTCCCCATAACGCTCGAGTAACTGCAAATATAGCATACTTTCTTCCCTTACTATCATAATGATAAAATAATAATAAAATTAGGCTGTTTTGCAATTCAATTCGGAGCATTCTTGATTTAAAGTGCTTCCAATTGTTTACTATATCTAACATTTTAGTAGCACACAAAAAAAAGAACATCATCTAAACCTAAACATTTAAATAATGATAATAAAAAGTATACCTCTAATGTTGTGGCTCGCGAAGTAATAACGATTGTTAATATCAAAGTGAAATCACAAGTTGAAAAAAAAATTATGACTCTTTCTGATGCGTACGCCCCCCTCTACGCGCAATATGGAGTCATAAATGATAATTTTTTTGCAGGCTGAATATCCGAAGTCTCATATGGGAGGTAATCATGTTTTTTTACTTTTAGTTTTTATTACTGCCATCTCCTACTTCTTAAGTAAACACTGTTCATATCTATGTAAATCATCTTCCTATTATCTACAATTCCCGTTAAAAATTCAAATGAGACCCATAAACAAAATGCATTCACCCCTTTCTAAATCTACTGGTATATGGTAAATAAGCAAAACGACTTATTGTGTTAGACATCCTTATTGCATTTTTAAGACTATTTTTTTCTGCAAAGCCGAACATCAATCGTAAGAAACAATGCAACGAGTATTTGCATACGCGTGTTTTATTTGAGTAACGTGCGAATATCTTACACATGGTAGATATTCTCGACCGCCTGCAATAAATGCTAATTAAAAACGATTAAAAACTAATAAAGAAACTGGAGCGAATTAACATATCGAAACACAGAAAGTATTTACTATTATCTGTTACTTTAAGTATCTTGATATTATTTGTTAATTATTATTTGTGAATGACAGTAGTGTGATGAGTGTTTGTTTAACCCGGGAGCAGTCGCGCCGTGAGAAAAAATCTCACATTTTATCCTTTTCCGTGACAACTTGATGAAAATTTTTTCAACATTGCTTTCCACTCGTAAGTGCCTCGATGAGGATCGTAGTAATGCGTAGATTTTTTTTTATTTTTTTTATTTTTTATGTGGAGTTTATGGCTTTGGTGAGAACCAATTAGCTTTAAAATTGTTAGAAACAGATATTTTTAACATAAGTAAATAAAAATATATTATAAAATAGAAATTTGTTTTAAATTCGTATTTAAATTTGTATTGTGAGATTTTTTCTCTACGCGCGACTAACGACGTAACAGAAGTGCGACTGCTCCCGGTTTAAAGTGTCTTAACAGACATACGAGGGTGACTCGTAAACATAGTTTCCTATGCCGCTGAGAAAAAAATGCAACGTGCTGAGAGAAATCTGGCAACACTGCCTTACGCATCACATTCCCCTCTCTCTTCACTCCATTACTTTCGCCTCGCTGCATTGCTCAGTGACGGCCTAGCGCCTTCGAAAATGGAGGTCCCGGTCGCTGTTACCGCCAAGGTCATTCATATAAAAATGTGCCCTATGCTTCTGAGAAAGAGTGAGTCGTGCTGGGAGAAATCTGGCAACACTGCCTTGCACATCAACTCTCCCTCTCCCTTATGGCTCCTCTACATAATCGGCGATTACAGACGATCAAGCGCGAGCACGATTGTGTAGAGGGCATACTCGGCTATAGTTGCCCATACATAATCGTCTATGATCGCCCATGACTGTAGACTCTAGACGATCCGTGTTTTGCCGGTTTTTTGGAGACGCTTCAAAGGGAATCGTCGAGTAATAAATAATATAAGTTAATGAGTAATATGTAAGTAATAGTCGCGTTGACATGCCCACGCGATCGCCAATCATTCATTTCTCGTCGGAAAATATTGTGCTTATGTTTAAAAATTTGTAATTTTTTATACTAAAAAGTTGATGCAAGCTTAACTATCCCCCGTACCGAAAAATCTCCATGCGATTGTAAGTCGTATTTTAACTGGTATGGACTTTCTGAAAGTAGTGTCTTGTTTTGCTACTAATGGGGATCTTTTTCGTACCAAATACCTAATTGAAATCGCTTGGTGACATACATATAAAGTTTTCGAATTATCCAGAAGGTTTAACCAATAATTCAGCAAGCAGATTCTCCATAATTTTTTTTTTTTGGAAAAAGTGCATTGAGAAGTGAAAAATATGTTTATCGAATTGCGGAGTTTGATGTATCTAAACTCATTTGATTTTATCTTGAACAAGCCTGTCTTAAAGGTAGTTGTCAAATACCACTCTTCTTTTCCTCCATTTTTTTACAACTTTTCGTTGGGCCATATTGACATAATGGTTGTATACCGCTATTAAATAAATTGTTGCAGTAGCAACACACTGCACGTCCATCTTGATGGTTGTCGTTCAACATGCTACGGACGATTATGTGGACACTTGCACGATGATTGTGCCGATCATAGACAATCACATGATCGACCATCATCGGCGATAATGAAGAGCAGGCATAACACCACAAGTTTCGCCTCGCTGCATTTCTCAGTGTCGGTCTAGCAGCTTTCAAGATGGAGGTCCCGGCCGCTGTTACCGCCACTGTAAAATTGGATCATCTATGACATTCATGGTTAATTAATCGGAGTTTATAGGTAACATGCATATCTGTTCCACATGTTCGCAAATAACTAACTTTGATATATGGGAACACTGGAACAGGTTAAGTTTTAATCGTGGAACAGGTTAAAAATTTGGAACGTCAGACTACGAAAACGTCAGATGTATTTTGTCGGACAGAACTTCCAATTGATTTATTGCCCTTTCATTAAACTCTCATGCAAAAATTAGACTGGTGTTTATCAAAAACTGGGCATTTTAACGAGTGGAACACGAAGAACATGTCAAATGACAGGAATCATATTGGTTAGTAATAGCAGTCTAATTTTTGCATGAGAGTTTAATGAAAGGATAACAAATCAATTGGAAGTTCTGTCGGACAAAATACATCTGACGTTTTCGTAGTCTGACGTTTCAAATTTTTAACCTGTTCCACAATTAAAACTTCCCTGTTCCAGTGTTCCAATATATCAAAGTTTGTCCGACTAGACACCCTTAAGCTATTAACAAATTTTCAGCTTGCTATTAATCAACTTTTTTTTGGTATGCGGGATCCAGACCTAGAACTTTTGAACAGCATGATCAAATCTACCTCTCTGCAAAGTTTTGAACCAATTTATTTGAAACCACTTTTACATAAGAAAGTACCGTGGTACTTTAGCAAAAAGTAGGTATCTATTGTACACAGGGCTGCCGAGCGGGCGGTACAGCCGCTACATTTTACCGGGGCCCGGCGATGTAAGGGGTCCGGCGTCGACCAGACCAAAGATGTAATTTTTCCCGTTTTTCTTGCTCTTCACTTTATGCCCATAATGCGTTTAATTATTATTACTCGGTTATATTTAATATTATGACCTTTAATCGATTTTGCAACAAATCACAGGAGTCAAGTACTACAGTGCAGTCAGATAAAACTATGGTATGGATATGGAAATTAAAAATATATCAGGACTTCTAGAATATTTACAAAAAATCAGAAGAATCTATGATGAAGAATGTAAATTAGTTACCAGTAATTATGGAATAAATCCAGTATTTACATCAAATAAAGAAAAAAGCCTGTGAGATTTTTGATGATTTGTCTGGGCCTAGTAGTGATGCGACTGATAATTTTGATCCCGACGCAATATTTCGCAGGGAAATATTTAATACTGTCATATAATAAGCAATTTAACCAGAAGATTTAATGCTGAAAATAAAATTCATTCGCTATTTAAAATTTTGTGGATATTCCGAGATGAAGATGAAGACAATATTAAAAAAACTGATAGTATATGTATTGCGCGAGTTTTATAAAGAAGACATCATTGAAGAATTATTGATAGATGAAAATTTTTATCTGATAGCGATATTCACGGATAATATTGGTGACTCTCAACTTTCTCCAATAGATTTGCTTAATAAAATTAAACATCTCAAATTTGAATCGTTATTGCATTAAGAATATTTTGCACATTACCAGTGACGGTCGCAGAAGCAGAAAAGATCCTTTAGTTTTCTTTTTCGCATAAAAAATGCTGTGAGTCAATAGCTAGAATGAAACAGGATCGGTTAGCTGCCTATCAACTTTGTGAATTGAGAATGATTTGGCAAAATCATGCCATTTTTCGAAAATTACAGACATTTTTGCCCATCAGAAAACTCGAAACTACCTGTAAGTATTATAAATATTTTCACTATTATAAATACATATAATCAAAATTTAATAAAATTTATATTTGAAATGTTTCTTATTTATTATTAATAATTTTATTTCTATAAAAATTAAACAATTTTTTTCGATCTTCACTTTTTGCCGGGGGCCCGCCCTTCACATTTTGCCGGGGGCCCGCCATTCACTTTCTACGGGGGCCCGCCCTTCACCTCTCATCATCCGCTCCGGGGGCCCGCTCATCCCTCTCGGCGGCCCTGATTGTACAAGATGGTCTAGTACCAATTAAAGAAAGTGTTTCTTCTTACAACTAGAAACAAGGTTGTCATATAATTAACAGGATACTACTCAAGATATTACTCGTAATATCCCTTTTACAAACACTTAAGCCGGACCCTCACGGTACTGCGGTGTCGTTCGATAAAATCGTGGATGATATCAATTCTGCAGTACTGCAACGGACAGGCCAGTGTCTGTGTGGTCAAATTGTAACGATTTTGTTGGATGCACGGTCACACACGATCAAAATTTTTGCCAATTAGTCAAATTCGAAAAAATTGAAGGACGCCGCAGTATCGTTAGTGGCCGGCTTTAGAGAATACTACAGGAAAACGCGTTTACCTAAAGAAATGTGGCGACACGTTTTAATTACTATTTTACTATTTTTTAAATGCTAATTTTTATTTTTATTTTTTATAACTTTTTCAAAATGAAATAATATGGGCCATTTAAAATTCACATTTCTTTCTATACGAAACCAGATGGTAACGGCTTGTTCAGTTTCAGTTTATTTATGGGAAACGAAATTCCCCATTAAAGTTACCTTATCAGACCTTATGTCAATAAATCACTTTTTAACTGCATTCGAAGACGCTTTTTAAAACTACAAAAATGTTTTCAGCTTTTAAAACCACAGACATGTGATTTTAGTTCAGCCACAGCAGTCTGACACAAACCCTCGTCCCGCAAAGAATAACAAACCCTCTTACGAGATATAAGCACGCCTTTTTAACCAAAAATAAATAAATATATTATTGTTCGTTGTCTTACACTTATTGTAATTTCATTTAAGTGTTGCCGTCAACACACCACCTACGGAACAGACATTTTTAAGCAAAATGAAAAATTCAAGAAACCTTACGATTTACAAAGGAAATCTAAATTGGTTAATTAAGATTTTGTGGATAAATTACGTTAATTCATTTTTTTTTCTTTGACATGTTAACTATATTGTGTATGTGTATGTCAATCCAAGCTGTTCTTTAAAATTCGGAGCAAAAACCGCGATTAAAAAGGACTATAACGATTTTTTTTACATAAATCATTAACGTCAAATAAAGGAACATGTACCTAACACTTTTATGGTTTATAGTTTTAATAACTTTCAAACAATGTGCCAGAATCATGTTCTAACTTGGTTAATTTGACGAAAATGTAAAATTAATCACAGTAACACTTCAGCCCACTAGAAAATGTCCCAAAATGACATTGTTCGTGGTCTAAAAACTTCAAACAAGACGTACACAAAATCTTAATTAACCAATTTGGTCGTTTCTATTGTGATTAAAAATAAAGAGACGTTTTACGATAGGTGCAGTTACCGATGATAGAGCAGTCTACGAAGACGAAGACGTTATTATTAGCGTATCATTTAGACCATGTAATCAGTTGCTTCGCCTCGAATTCTCCTGACACATATGTTACGCTGTTTGCATTCTGAATCATGTTGCTTGTTGTGATATGCTTATTTTCTAACTAAATAGATAGGTACCTAGTATGATTCATCTACTTTTTTTTAGAGTATATTATATGCTGTGATATATTGAAAGGGAATGTTAAGGAGTGTCTATTTGCGAATAAGAGCAGTAGCTTACTTGATAATAAGTTTATTAAAAAATAGGTGAGAAATCAATTGGCATCAAGGATAAACGGAAAAATGATTAGTACTCGTAAAGGGCTATTATGCTGCTTTAACAACTGCTTTAGCGAAAATGCATTGAGCGACTGTGGCCGGCCACAGTCGCTCGTCTGGGGTGTAACATCCACTCTACATATAGACCAGGGCGCATCTGTAAAAACATTAGTACATTTGGATGTTAAAAGGTGACTCATATTTTTTGCAGAAATTGCTTGAAAATAACTCTTATATTTGAGTTATATTCCCACTCAAAAATGTCCGGAACATTGTTTAAATAAAAATGTCAAAAAATGAAGGAAACATTCGATATTTTTCTTGGATTTTTGTTTATCCTCCTCAGTCCATAGGTCCAGCCAGCTGGACAATGTTTACTAATTTATTACACGGTGACTATTCAGGTTGGGCATCGCTGCGTCCTATATTGCAGCATATTGGACTTCCTATTTATCAGTCAAATTCACTCATTTAAAAAATTCGACAACAGCGCCTACATCAGTAGTTTGTTGTTACATGTGGTGAAACTTTTTAAGTTATGATGGTGGCTCCACAAAAATACAGTAAGTTGTAGTGTTTTTCTGTACTTTACAGTATTTATTGTTTTTAATGTATGTTACTTGATGATTGGACGTATTTGTGGTAAATATATATTTGAAAATAATTACAACTGGACACGTTAGCGGTCCTCTAAACTTTTTGTCCAGCATTTTGGACATTGGGACTTAGTTAGCCAAATATGTTTCCATACTCACATTTTTTAAGTTTAGTTACAGATAGTAAAAGGATATTGATGGAAAGTGCATTGGAGGCTATTTTGACAGATAACGATTTTTTCGTCAGTGAAGATAACGATAATGATTAAAGTAAATGGATTTACAGGAATTTAAGATGTATGTTGGAAGGTCACTAGCTTTAGGTGGTAAGACTGCAAGTGAGGGACAAGCTAGTGCGTCTATTTCAAGAAAACAGGAGACATCTGAAGATGAAGTGCCCATAATTCCTGTAAAAAGATCTACAGTTTTTCAGTTACCGTCTATAGATGTAAGAAAAACCAGTAATGACCATTTGCCAATATGCTCTGTCAGCAATAGAAATTCTTATCGCGTTACCTAATCCTCTTGAATGCATTAAGAAGAAGAGATTCTTTTGAACAAAATGCAAAATGTATATGTGTATTTCTCCTGAATCAGAATGTTTTTTCAGTTTCATACTTAAATTATATGAAAGCTAAGTCGTGATGTCCATTATGCTGAACCTGTCATATTATGTCTGTCAAATAATTTTTTATAGTTTTTATAGATTTTCGTTTATTGTTTTCACAAATGAGGAGAGAAAATAGAAAATATTGTTAAAATAATAAAAACTTTTTTCTTGGGGCTGAAGAGGTTATAACTTTAAAAGTACCTATTCATTTTCGAGAAAAGTTGCACCGACATAAAAGTTGCGTAATTAAATTTCCTACAATATAGGATTAACTGAAAATTTTAAAAATTGTCGCCCTTGTTTTGTTGCAAAATAGCAATAATTTCGAAAAAAAAACCATAAAAAACAAGTACATATTCGCATTTTACGTTTTTCAACCATTTATGCTACACTTAGGACCTTCATATTTCACCCAGAAAAACTTTATGATATGATAAAACAATACTGTAAATTTCATTAAGATCGGTTTAATAGATTTTGCAAAATAAATTTTGCAATCCAGCTTTCGCAAAAAAAACATTTTTTCAAAATGTTACAGCACTGAAAATAAAGCAGATAGCAAAGTTGAATTTTGTTACATATTTATAAAAGAATACTGCACCTTTCATTTTCAATTTGCAAAATTAAAATCGGTTAACTAACACGGCGTCAGGAATTTTTTTAAATAAACATTAATTTTTGGTGCTACGCGCAGGACAGCGGATACGTTCGCTCTGATTGGGCATTCCAATGACCTTTAATAATGATTGATAAATTTTAATTTATTGTAAATTTCGAAATAAATAAATAAATTTGTTTATTTCAAAATAAAAACACATACTCTGTCCTTTGAAATAATTTTTTTAGCAAAAACTTTCATTGTTCATATAACTTAGAAAATATAAGTGTATTATTTTTAAACATAAGCAATTGTCTAAACAATTTTTCACAAACAATAAACAAATTAATTTGATTTTTGTGGAATTAAAATATGAACTTACAACAAAATATAGAGTAAGAAAATAATATATTAGATAAAGATTGGAAGAAATTTTGGTGGAAATCAAATTGTATGAATCGAACACCGCTGTCCTGCGCGTAGCACCAAAAATTAATGTTTATTTAAAAAAATTCCTGACGCGCCGTGGTAGATAACCGATTTTAATTTTGCAAATTGCAAATGAAAGGTACAGTATTCATCTATTTGTAAAAAAAAGTGTAACTTGCTATCTGCTTTATTTTCAGTCCTGCAACATTTTGAAAAAATGACTTTTTTGCGAAAACTGGATTGCAAAATTTATTTTGCAAAATCTATTGAAGCGATCTTAACTAAATTTACAGTATTATTTTACCATATCATAAAGTTTTTCTGGGTGAAATATGAAGGTCCTAAGTGTAGCAGAAATGGTTGAAAAACGTAAAATGCGAATACTTGTTATTTTATGTTTTTTTTTTCGCAATTACATATTGCTATTTTGCAACAAGGGTAACAATTTAAAAAAAATGTAACCAATCTTATATTGTAGGAAATTTATGCCTGGTTGCACCAACGGATCTTAGGCTTAAGCCGAGAATATCATAAGAATTAATGTAATATAATTACAATAAAATATAATAGGAATATCATAATATAATAATAGATATACTTGATAACAAGGTAAGAATTCAAAATTATGGTGCAACGTAAGTGATATTTCCGGTGGTCCTATCTATAAGCAGAGCTTAGCTAAGCTGGAGCTTAAGTTCTGTTGGTGCAACCAGGCATTAATTACGCAACTTTTATTTTAGTGCAACTTTTCTCGGAAGTGAATACTTTTAAAGTTATAATCAAAAAACCAAGAAAAAAATCGAATTTTTCCTTTATTTTTTGACATTTTGATTATTTAAACAATGTTCCGGACCTTTTTGAGTGGGAGGATAACTCAATTATTATTATATGGGTTAATTCCAAGCAATTTCTGCAAAAAAATTAGAGTCACCTCTCAAACGTCCATCTCAAAACAGATCCGTCCTGGACTAATAAGAACCCACGATAAATCGGCCCTCATGGATATTACAGCACCCTAATATGTCTGTGTAGATTTTGGCGTTCGATCCTACCATCACTTGTGACATCATTGCCGTATCCTCTATTTTTTCATATTATCACGTTACAATTTTTGTGATATTATACACGAGCGTGACACCCTCAAAAAAGCGCTTAGTTTTCGAGATACTGACCACAGAGGGATGAATGGCTAATTTTATTCATACTTTATATTTTCGAGGGTGCTGAAAACGAAAATGAAGTTTATTTTGAATTTTATGTGGGGGAACATTGTCAAAATCGCAATTTTAACCTAAAAATAAAAAAAAAAAGAAATCACGTTTTTTTGCGTTTACCTCGCTACAAGTCTGTTCCATTTTAATATTTTTTTCTGAAATTTTTACAACACTATATAGCTGTAACATTTCTGAAGACAAAGGTATCTGCTCCAAGTGTTTTTATTCTTATCATGATAAAGGTTATGAATTTTTCAAAGAAAAAGGTGCGGATTTGTGCATTACAAAGTTTAATCGCAAAAGTTGTGTGACGAAGTTTAAAATTTAGCTTCTCAATCACGTTTATTTTAAAGTAAAGAGTACAAAGAAGTTTTCTGGCAAGTTTTAGATCAAAATGTTTTATAGAAAAAAAAAATTAGTGCAACTTTTAATGTCAACATTAGAAATCCCCAATATAACGCTTATTTTTTTAGGGACAGACAATCTAGGTCTAATTTCTCGCATTTAGTACTATCCTTGGATTATAAGCTTTCATTTGACACCTCATTTGTCATTTTACCTAGTATAATCACGGAGAAGTAAACGTTATTATTCTATTATTCTTGTAAGTACATTTAACATTGATTGAAATTATGAAAGAAATATTATAGAAAACAGCATGGCAACACTGTGACTCACAAACATAAAAATTCAGCTGTGCGTTACATAGGGTGCTTTAATATCCAAGATGTCCGGTAAATCATCGGAAACTACTTTTGTGGATCGACAGCGTAGCGCTGCAGCGTGGTCCGTCTGGTTTTGCCCTAAATGCCATAAAGCTCAAAATTACTACGCTAAAATGATATTATCAGTCGTCTTAATATCAGTGGCGTAACAAACTCCGTCGGGGCCCCCCCTCAGAATTGGAAATGGGGCCCTATTTAAAAAATTACTAAATGCGGCTTATGTAACAAAAACGTATATGTGTTAGTGTATTCATGTACTGTTTATAACAACTTACATTTTTATCTTTATTGGTATATAATAAAATAGAACAAAGATTAAGGGCGTACGCGCAAAATTTCGTGCCAATGCTTTTTAAATGCATTCATTTTTTTCGAATCCTGAGAAAACTAGAAAGTATTTTTGAAAAATTTAAATGCAGAATGAAATATTAATACGTTATTACCGAGGGCCGAAAGTCCTTGAAAAGTTACATGTGTGAAAAAAAAAGAATATTTAGTATGATTTTTAATTTCAAATATTTCATTCAAAAGAAAATTTTTGTTTATTCTAAGGGACTTTCAGCCTTCGGTAATAATGTAATCTTTCATTCTGCATTTAAACTTTTCCAAAATATTTATTAGTTTTCTCAGGATTCGAAAAAAATGCATGCATTTAAAAGGCATCAGTCCGAAATTTTGCGCCTATACTCTTTAAATGATTACATTATTACATAGTATTATTCTCTGAGATAAACCATTTTCTACGTGCAGTATTATCAGCAAATATATCCAGAATTTTATTAATATCTATCTGAAGGGCAAATTCGTTTTCAAATACTTATAAGCGCTAGAGAAGATAACCGTGCTTCTAACATTGTACTACGAAGATATGGTTTTATTAACTTAAGTTTAGAAAAGATCTCTCTGAACTAGCGATTGTGCTGGGTAAAGTTGAAAACAAGATGTACGCATGACACATTTCTGGTATGCAAGCACTAGTGCAATGAAAATCTATAAGAATAATTTTGGCTGCATCATAAATAGAGCTCGCCGATTCCAATTATGTCCTTAATGATTTTCTGAAAAATTGCAGTTGCTCCAAAAACTCATCAACTGACGACTGACGGGTACGCAGCATGTAATTTACTAGCTTCTGCAAAAACTTCTAGGTCCGATTTGAAAAGATATCCACTTCTAGGATCTAAGACTTTAAAATCGTTGTTCACTTTGTACATAGGTACTCATATATCCAGCTTGAATTTGTTCAATGACTACATCGAGATTTACGAGAAACACGCCTACTCTATAATATTTATATAATATTATGTTTCTTCAGGGTTTGAGATGCGTTGATCATGTAATAATAATTCATCAAAATGCTTCTTAACTCTACCAAACATTTTGATTTTAAAAGTACAGAGAAAGCCACAATCAGTAGCAAAATTTTTGGATTCTTATAAAAATGACGTAAGTATGGTTTTTCCTAAAGATTTGATAAAAATTCTTTACAGTGATGTAAAAATACTGCTTTATTTTGTAAAATAGATGGGAAGGCAAATTCAAACTGTTCCATTTTACTTTTTAAATTATTAGCTGTCATTCTCTATTCACGATCTGTGGTACCTAGTTAATATAGACAGTGTTTTTAAAATTGACATGTAGTTCTGCTTTACACCAAGCTCAGTTTGAAACCTGGATGACCACCTAGTCACCGATAGCGTTTTTAGAGGAAGCGATTTTGGTTGGAAGTTTTTCTGCATTGTTTGCTAAATCGAATCGAGGGAAGTTTTTGAAGATATCCAGGCACTGTTTAAAAACGTTGCATACGCATGCGTAAAATAATATATCAATAACATATTTTTACATATATATTAGACGACAAGATGGGGCCCCTGATATATCGGGGCCCTCCCGCAAGTTTCATGCTGCGGGGGCCTCTGTTACGCCCCTGCTTAATATCTTATTAAAAGATCAGATCTTGTTAAAAGTTAAAACTAATTGTTGTCCGTGAAACGAAAATAAAGAAAAGTCGTGAAATAAATATTCCGTCAACGTTTTTGTATGTTCACGGCTACCTTATTTTTTATTAATTTGTTTACAAAAAAGAATCAATTTTTCGAAAATCCTCGACACAACATTCATCTCGTTATAAACCACTTTGAATATTAAACAGGTCTCCAACTCATGTAGTTCTTGTAGCCTCCTCATTAAATATGTATAGTTCTACTTCACATATGCAATTTCAATTAGATATTCTATAGACACAGGAAATGACATTTCTTTAAAGTAAGAACATAAAAATAATGAGAAGCCGCAGCGTTTTAAGGGCGTCGGCTAATTGTTGTGTAGGTGTTTACTAAGCACCTGTCAAGTCAACACCACTTTCAACTTATTGCTACTCATTGAAATTCCTACCGGTACGAACGGTGGTCATATTGAAGAAAAGGTCATAAGTAAATTCACCAAATAGTGACGTGGATTCAGTAAAATTTATGAAGTAGGTGTATTTTCTCGTGTTCATACAGAATAATAATTGTAATTTGAGATTTATCTATATACTTTCAATGAAACTAGAAAAATACACGGGTTTGTATATGTATAAATCAGGAACAACATGCATGCTGCCTAGAATTTGGTAATGCCTTTCAAGAAGAACCTATGTAATTTCAAAGTCAACTAAGACGGGCAATAAACTTCTAACAACAATTTTTAACTAATATTATAATCAGATAGTATAAGTAGAAATAGAAAATCAAATATACCGAGAAAAAAACAATGAAACAAAGAAAAACGTTTAAACATATTTGGAATAAAACGTATCATACAGATAAGAAAAAAGATTATAGTTAGTATTACAAAATTAGTGAGTGAACAAAGATACTAATATGTAGTAGGGGGGAAAGTATGCTAAATTTGTAGTTACTCGAGCGTTATGGGGACCTATTAGGTTGTGATTATTAGGTCCAAAACCAAAAAAAGTTAAGGCAAGTTTTCCAAAAAGTGGGGGACTTTCTGTAACGATTAGTTATTACCATCGTTACTAAAATATTTATTCCGATCGGAACTAGGTATGCAACCAACTTTACAGACACATGTAGTTGAAGTTGCAGTTGATCGACGACAAAGTTGGTAATATTTGGGGAATTCGGAATCTAGAAGTTGGTTCGTGTGTCGATACGGCTTCCGGCTGACGTGGTTGTCATTGTAGGAAGAGCTATTCGTCACTTAATTTTCAACTCTTGTACAGTCAAGACATCAATCTCCAGTGGCCATTGTAAGAATATACCTTTTGGTTGAAATATTTTATTAGAAGATTAGTTTACGTTGGAAGGAGTTATTTTGTTTTGGGTTTTGTGAAGTGTTTTGAAGAGAAGAGTTTTTGTTTCAAATACTTTTTTGAAGAGCAATGGGTATGTATTAAAGAAATGTCTCGTATCTATGTTTTTTTCTTTGAAAAAATAGCCCTTTATTCATTTTCAATATCTTACATATATTATCTTTAAATGAATTATTATCATTCAATCATCAGATTTGCAATACTTCAATACCATCGCACTTATGTTTCTACAGATAAAAAAAATTATTTCATTATATTTCCAGTTCAAAATAAGTTTGGAATCAATGATCATTTTCATTCTCTCCTTTCTATAACTCCATAGAGTAATCTGGATTACAAGATCCATATTTACTTGTTCAAATACGTCCTTATATTCGGTTAAAAAGGATTTTTCCAGTCAAGGATAATCAAGGTCAATGACACTTCAAGCATGTACATCAAACTTCATTTTTTACTTAGATTTTTTCTCTGTCAAGTTCTGATAAGGTGGTACACCTTTTTTTTAGAGGCCCTGTTTCTTGTGTTCTCGATGACAATCAGCTGATCAAGGTTTTTTTTTTATTCTTTTAGCCACTGGAGAAGACGATTAAGTCCCCGATTTGTTTTTTTTGTTTGGAAATAAAATAAGCAATTATTTTGGGGCTTCTTTTGGTTTGGATTGGGATTATTTCTGTTTTTTTTTTTGGAATCGACATTGATTTTTACCGGTACTAGTAAGCACCCCCTCGTCGGACCTCCGTATTGTGGTTGAGTATCTCTCTAGGATTGGGAAAACCGGAGAATACCTACCTGGCTCTCCCATCATCAACCTCACCAGGAGTTTGGAGAATCCACAGGCCCTACTTTTTGTAGAAGCGACAGGTTTTTATAATAAAATTTACATTTTCAATTCTTTTAAATAATTTCTTGCAATTTTAATATTTTTTTCAATAACTTATAAATAACCTTAATAATTATATAAACTCATTTTTCTAAAATCAATTAACTTTATAATATTCAATAATTTTTTCAACAAATTTTATCTTTCACTGTTCGTATCATTCATTTAAAATAGTCCGGGAATGATAAACTATCTGTTAAGGTGTTGTATACAATATCTGGGTTTTTAATTCCTATTTAATAACATTTATTTCAGTTAACAGGTATTGTACTCAGGTTTATCACTTTAGGTCAGATACGAGATTGTCATCCAATACTGTAACCAATATTAATATTATATTTTTGTTTAGGTAAATAACTTGTGATTCCAAATAACTGTCTTGGTCTAATTAATTAAATTTTTTTGTTTTATTTTATTTTTTACTGTAAATCTCATTGTCGACAGGAGCGTACTCTTCTAGTACGACAGGTACTGGTTAGCTATTGTATAAATTTGTATATAGAGGTATAGGTATATTTGATTAAATTTGGTTGTACATACTTATATGTTTTATTATCCTACCATTTCTAGTATCTATAAAAAAAGTATTAGTTAGGTGCAGCAATAAAAGTCACTCGGCGAAGCATTCATTAAATCCTTCCCTGGCGCCCTCATCCGTTCTCCGTAATATCTTCTCGGTCAGTAGTTCTCTTTCTTTTCATTACTCCTTATATTAATTTATTTTCTTTAACATTCAAGTACTTCATTAGGTACCGTCTTATTAGGGCATGCAAATTGGCATAATCCTCCCCTGAGCCCTACTGATAAAGTCTCTTGAATTTCCAGCTAGCCTATCTTCATAAAACTTCCATAACTAATTAAACTACCCCTTCAAAGCTTAGATCTGTTCTGTTACATCACACCTTATCCGTTACATTTCCATTTTTTATTTAATTTTCCATTTCCAACAATCGTTTTTTCCGATTATAGCGCCATCTATCCATAATTCGAAAAAATGTTTCAAATAAAAGTTGCTTATCTTTACGTAAAGAATACAAATCTACAATAAAAATTGGGGCTCCTATTTAAAGTTTTAAAGTAATTGTTTAATTATTAATTCTATGTATAATTTATCTAATTAATATAATTTTAGTAATTACCTATATTAAATTTAATTTAAAAAAAAACATTCTATGACCGAGAAAAAAATAGAGCATTTGAATGCGGATTTGATCCAAAAACATCAGACCGTTTACCATTTTCATTACATTTTTTTTACTTGCTATTATTTTTCTAAATTTTGATGTAGAAATTACGTTACTCCTACCATTTATTATAATTTAAAAAATTAGAAATATTATTAATTATAGAATTATTATTGTTTTTGTACTATTTTTGTGCTATTGTTTTATAAAGGCATTATCGATTTTGTTGTTTTTAATTTTTTGTTTTTTGATTGGCTTTGAACATATATGTATTGCCGTTAGCTGATGTCTCAATATAGGGGTTGTTAGTGCTTCGGATACAGTTCGGTTGATAAGACGATTTTGATGTATTTTCCTCGTTGGATATTCGTCAAATTTTTGTGATATTTAATAATCTATTTTCATTAAGAAACCATTTCCAATTTATTGTGTAAATTGGAAAATAAAGTTTGTTTTTTTACGATGCAAACATAATGCCGATACTTGTTTAATTTCAAATCATTTCCGATAATAACAAAAGTGCAATTTTTGCGGGACATGTGAGAGTCCAGCGGGACAAGCGCCAATCCTGTCCCACAGCTAAAATCGCTTTTCCGCCCGTTTTTCTTCCCACGGCCGCGTGCATCCCTAATGTTTTCCAATTTTCCAAAAGTTCCTGTCATTTTGTTTGATCACATCGTAAAATCGTCTGACTCATTTCGAAACTGTAATTCGAACCATTGAGAATATAATTTGTTTTGAATAACAGTTAATATATTCAATTGCATGTATAATTAAAAGCTGCTCCAACCTTGTTTGCAGACTTCTGACTTCATTTTTTATACGCCTTTGTCAACCGAATAACGCAGGAAAAGAAGAATGTTTTAATGACCGTCGTGCTGTGCCGGTCAACCGTCCGGCCGCAGTAATAATAAACTCGAGGACAAGTGTCGGTTGGGTTTTAAAATTCTACTTTTATGGTGGAAATTGGCTTTCAATGTAATACCGCAACGTAGCAACGATTCTGGTGTGATCCTTCGTCAAAGGAGCGCTCCGGACTCCGGTTTGGTCAGGTCGTAACGTTTTCTTTTGTTAACTATACAATAACAATTATACAGCTTTACGATTAGGTACTACCGCTTTTTTTAAGAACTCACAAAGCGTTGACCATACACAATATATTATGTTGTTGAATTTTTATTAGTTCATGTTGTGACGCTGTTCCCATATAAAAAAATTTCAGATTTAGTTTCGTTGCAGAGTCCTGTGCACAAATGTCCCCTTTAATCAAATCATAAGGGCACCGGGCGAATTTTTTGGGCCGAAATTGTTTTTTTTTTCTACGGCCGTGTTAAAAGAGCCACTTTCACGAACGCATTTCGTTTTCGAAAGTTATACTTTCCCGCACGGCGTGCGTGAAAGTAAATTTTCCCGCACGGCGTGCAGGAAAGTAAAATACCTTGTAATATGGCATTATAATATATTATAATACATGCAATACACTAATATTCAGATATTATTTACTAATTTATTTCAAATTTATCTTATTGTGTTCATATTTTAAGAGGAAACAGGTAGCCAAAACGCGTTCCAAGATTGCGGCTATAATTTTGAATATTTTTTCGAGATATTTGGCACACGTATTCGTAATATAATAAAGAATGGCGGTACAGAGCCCAATTTGAAAAATATATTTATATGTGGAAATTACTCTGTAATTAAATACAATATTAAAAAAACGAGCCTGTACCGCCATTAAGAAGAACAAAAAAATACACTTTCTTCAAATAAACTTTTTTATCCGATGCCTAGATTGTGTGTCATTTTGGAACTACTAATGAAATAAAAAATTTTAGTAGTTCCAAAATGACACAAAATTTAGGCATTGGATAAGAAAGTTTATTTGAAGGAAGTGTATTTTTTTGTTCTTCTTAATGGCGGTACAGGCTCGTTTTTTTAATATTGTATTTAATTACAGAGTAATTTCTACATATTAATATATTTTTCAAATTGGGCTCTGTACCGCCATTCTTTATTATATTGCGAATACGTGTGCCAAATAATCTCGAAAAAATATTCAAAATTATAGCCCCAATCTTGGAACGCGTTTTGGCTACCTGTTGATCGCTACTGTATCACCTTATGAAATAAGCGCGATTATTTCATTCATAGGAGATTCTGACCAATAGAAAGCTACATAAATCTAAATTAAATCGATTATTTTTTGATGATTTTAACTTCCAATCGTATAGTAAGATATTTAATCACGTGTTTAATTCTGTCCAATCAGATTAAAATTATACTGAGAATTATCTACTGTAGAAAATTACCGATAGAATTTTTTTAAGTAGATTGTTTCTGTTTAATGGCAACCAGTTTCCTAGTTTTGACAACTGTCACATTTAAGAAAATATCCATAATATACGTATTAAAAAATAATCTTACGAATATCACACGACAGTAAGAATAAATAAGAAAATAATGCTTCATTTTTACTCAAATTTGTTGTCATTTCAACAAATTTTCTAAAAACTGTCGCATTATTTTCAATTTATTCTCACTCTCTTGTGATATTATACCCGATAATTTTTGATAATTTCCCGTCGTCAAGTATATTACATCAGATGCCCTTCGTTGCTACGAAAAAATACATTCACTGACATTAATGAAAATTAATGTTTTAAAAATTATAAAAGTGATGACTTTCAACCGTCAAATTAATATTTATAACAACTGTGTGTTTAATTGTACTAATTTGTACTTACATAAATAAATTACAATAAAATTTTGGTGTTGAACAGTTTTATTCGTGAAATAATCGCAATTAATATAGAATTTTAGAGCTCTTACTACTGATAATTCGATGAAATAAAATTATTTTGACATAATATTTAAAAGTCAGATCAGTAGACAAGTACAATGGTTTTGAATCGTCGTCACAGAAACCAATATCGTTGTCGTGGTAACCCATTATATTGAAAGTCTGGTTTTGACAACCTTGTCAAAGAATTAATTTGTGTATTTTCACTTCTAAATAAAAATTGATATAACTCTATTTTTTGTGGCTTTTTTTCCAAAAGTACGGATTTAGAAAAAATATTGTTCCTAACTCATGCGGAAAGTGTCTTCCTCGCACTCGACTGCTTGCCGGAACTCCGCTATCACGTCGTTCGGGTCAACGGTAGTCTCGTGCGTGAAAGTATCATTTTCCGCACTAGTTAGGAAAATAACTATTTTAAACAAATTCAAAAGATAACCTTTTTTGCTCCAGAAAATATTTTTTTAGGGATTTTGGATCATTCTAAACAAAAAACGTCTCTTGTCAATTTTTTTCAAAAGTTGATAGTTTTCGAGTTACTAAGTGATTTAAAATCTGAAAAATGCGAAAATACGCATTTTTGAGACTTACAAACTCATAATGTAAATTATTATTTTTGAGATTGGCAAGTGCCTAAATTGAAGTTTACACATTCACAATCCACGAGGAAAAGAAACTTCCTGTAGCTGGCTGTATACCATAAATCACAAAAATACCAAGTTTTTTGTAAAAGGTATATATTAAAATACCCTAAATAAGGGTGACAATACAAAACGTTTTCGGATTAAGGAATCCATCCTCAGTGTTTAAAAGCCCTAAAATGAACTATAACCTAATTAATTTAGAGAAAAGTTAAAAAATTGACAGGTTTTAAAAACAATAGGCCATACTTACAAAAATTGCATGCCTGAGCCACCAAAATGTATTGAGTAAAAACCCTTTAAATGTAAATGATATGGTTGTTTTACATATTTATATAAAGATCATCTGATGTTAAAGATATGCCTGGATGTTACCCAGGGCAACACAGGACTCTTCCCACGTGGTTAGAATTTTTTTTTTTGAGAAAACCTCACACATTGGATTTCAATGGCCTACTGACAACTGAATTCAAAAGCAACCCAAAATAACTGTCAATGTAACCTAGTTGTATTATTACTTCAGCCACAACGTTTAAAGATTATTTTTAATGTTTAAGATAAAAAACAGTATCCAATTTACATATATTAGAATTAAAGATGTTCGAAAAAAGATGGAAAATTTTTTCCTAGAAATAATCCATTAATTAAGTATTCAAATAGGAAAATAAAAATAAAATGTTTGCGTTGCCAGAAGTTATGCAGTCAACAATACCAATAGGCGTTGTATTAGTGGTATGAAATTATCAATACAGTTAGACAAATAATGGGAAAGGCCTTATACGGACGTCTAGGAACACAAAATAGTATGTAATATGTAATGTGTACATATGTGTACGATTCTAAGAGTATTAATTAAAGGATAATTGTTTGATGACTGACAACTTGCTTAGAAGTCGACCCAACATATGTAAATTGGATAATGATGGAAAAAGTGATATGATAATTATAGAAATACTGTTTTGTTTTTATATGACTGAAAATGAAACTAGAGTAACTTGATGAAACTAAGTCCTCCAGAGACCTGACATCAAATTGGTTGTAAATGAAGTGGTCCTAAAATATGGGGGGGGGGGGAGTTGGAAGGTATGAAAGTCTGACAGAGTATGTTGTGATATTGGACCAAGGAAGATGTGTAGGGTGTTGTTATGATAGGAGAGTTATCTAATCGATAAGCTATGAGATAAGACTTAGAAGAATAGGTTGGCTGGAATGAAAATAATTGAAGCAAAAATATAACTCGAAATGTTGTGGTAAAGGCGCATCTTACTTATATCCTGGGTTGACCAAATTACTAATGTGGAAGTCCTGCGTAGAATGGGGAAAGAGTGTGAAATTATCATAACCATCAAAACAAAAAAATTAGAAAATCTAGGACATGTAATGAGAAATCAAGAACGTTACGGCCTTCTCCAACTGATTCTCCAAGGGAAGGTAAATGGTAAAAGAGAACCGGGAAGAAGACGCATTTCCTGGCTTCAAAATTTACGAAAGTGGTATAACACGACTACCACTGAACTGTTCCGCGCTGCGATAAACAAAGTCGAGATAGCCATGATGATCGCCAACACCCGGAACGAATAGGCACTTTAAGAAGAAGATAACTCGAAAACTATCAACTTTTAATAAAAAATATGACAGGCCTCACAACTCGCACTAAATAACAGTTATACAGCTTTTTTTCAGAACTCACAAAGCCGTGACCATATAAAAATAGGTACATTGTCGAATTTGTATGGGTTCTGTGTGTGTGTGTTTCAGGTTCAGAGCCGTGCGGTACATCTTTTCAATATGATGCAAGTCTTCGAAATGCCGCCCCTTAAGTATTATTGAAACTTAACTTTTATGTTTGTTATAACAAACCAGCCTTTTTCTGTTTCATAGACCTAGAGAAGGCGTTTGATAGAATCCAATTAAAAGATGTGATACACCTTCTATATGAGAAAAATTTACCACTGTCTATCATAAAACTGATAGAAAACATATATGTAAGAAATAAAATAGAAATGAAAGTCAATGGAATAATAACAGAACCCACAGAAACAAACACAGGAATCAGAATCATAGAAGCGAAATTCGGCCAATCAAAGAATTAATGAGAATGTCTAAAATATAATCAATACTTTTAATGGGAAATAAGCCACAATTTTACCAAAAAAATGATTTTATTAACGTTTCGAAGCCCAAATCGGGTTTCGTTGTCAAAATACAAAATACTACTCAAATAAACAAAAATGTTGTTGCTAAGTAAAAAAATTCTTCTAATAATTTATTTAATTTAAAAATTTTTGGTAAAATTGTGGCTTATTTCCCATTAAAAGTATTGATTATAAAAATGCCACAAGACAATAGCTTCAGAACAACGTCTAAAATATAGATTAAATTTATCTTCCTCTGTTAAGAACTCATCCACAGATTTTTCGTAATCAAATTGGCGCCTTTTTCTCTTGGCTCGAATTTCATTTTCAGCTAGAAATTGGGAACTTATATCAAGATTTTCTGCAATTTCATTAGCAGTAATTTTCATTTGGTCATAGCAAGATTGTCTGTAACTTTTACATGTTGCAACATATTTATACTACACCGCTTTTGCATAACTTTTCTAAATTTGTCAAAATAAGTCCTGTTAAACCTTCACCGGTTGAACTATCTTCGAAAAAAACAGTAAAAAATTCCTCGATAATTTATTCTGACTAGAATTAAAAGCGACAACTCTTATCGTCAATGAGAGCTGTTTAATATGACTTACGTCTGGGGTACAATCCGCGATTATCGAAAAATATTTAGCGATTTTTGCTATTTCGATAATTTTGTTTAAAATAACATTACCCATTAAACTTACCAAGCCTACTGCTGCTTAAATAAGTCACAAACCACTTATCAGACTATTGTTAAATTCTCCTGATATGTTCTTCCATTACTGGATCAAACTCAGAGAGCAATTATTGTACTAACTTTAAAAAGTTTTCATTATTAGGTTGAAACAAATGACAAGTTGTTCCATGAAAAGCTAAACATTGTGAGGCCAAAAGTTTAATTATTTTTACAACTTCTCCCCAATCTTGAATTATCCATTATTACATTAGATTTTACTGATTATGCCGCCCCTTGTGATGCCGCCTGATGCGACTACCTCACCGCATCATAGCACGACACGGCCCTGATTCAGGTTCCATAAAAATATCTCTTCAAAAAATTTAATTTGTTTTCTATGTCAAAAGTGGAAAACGGTTATTTAACCCTTAGAGGAAACCGTAGCGATCAACAGGTAGCCAAAACGCGTTCCAAGATTGCGGCTGTAATATAATAAAGAATGTAAATACAATATTAAACAAACGAGCCTGTACCGCCATTAAGAAGAACAAAAAAGTGCACTTTTTTCAAATAAACTTTTTTATCCGATGCCTAGATTTTGTGTCATTTTGGAACTACTAAAATTTTTTATTTCATTAGTAGTTCCAAAATGACACAAAATCTAGGCATCGGATAAAAAAGTTTATTTGAAGAAAGTGTATTTTTTTGTTCTTCTTAATGGCGGTACAGGCTCGTTTTTTTAATATTGTATTTAATTACAGAGTAATTTCCACATATTAATATATTTTTAAAACTGGGCTCTGTACCGCCATTCTTTATTATATTACGAACACGTGTGCCAAATATCTCAAAAAAATATTCAAAATTACAGCCGCAATCTTGGAACGCGTTTTGGCTACCTGTTGATCGCTACTGTATCACCTTAACAGAAAAGGTCACATTTTTGAACACAAATAGACAGGTCTAGTCTCACAAATGATTATATATTATCCCTAAATACTTTTGTTATTTTAATGTAAGATATTAATATTGAACATCAATAATAACGTGAGTGTCGATAACGATTAAATTAAACTGTGAACCCGAGGCATATCCATGCCATCGAATGATGCGAGAAATCTATTACACTAAAGCATCAGCAGTTTACCCATATAAACCGTTTCATTTTGTACTCTGCACCGAGTATAGCGTGAAACCAAATAAAAATAGACGGTTTCGTTTTGATTCAATTCGAGTCTCTTACCATCCTCTGACACGTGTTTCTAGGCTTGCCCGTTATTAAACTTCTGGGTAAACTGCTGATGATTTAGTGGAATAGATTCCCAGCGTCGCCCGATGGCATGAATATGATATAACTCAGGTTCACAGTTTACTTTAATCGTAATCGACACTCACTTCATCTTACCTCGTTAGAGGTCACTAAAGGCATACGTTGGTAGAATTATAAATATATTTAACAATCAGTCGGTGCGTTTTGATTCAATTCAGTCTTCTTACAAAGCCTCTTTGATAACGGGTAAACCTAGAAATACGTGTCAGAGGATGGACTCGAATTGAATAAAAACGAAACCGTCTATTTTTATTTAAAAAGAATAACCTTATTCAACGTTATAAATGTGGTCAATTAGATATTACTTTATTACTCCAATTGGGGAAATAAGCCACAATACCAATGTTATCATCTAATTTGTAGTATAATACTATAAATAATTTAATCTATTAAGTGAATCAAAACAAAACTACCTATTTTTATTTTATTTACTCTATCTTTTAATGTAAATTCCAGATAGGTACTCTGGTTTTGTTCTACAGTTCTAAATCTGTTTCTTCAAGAGTTTGTCTCCAGTCTATCAACATTCTACTATCAGACTAAAATCAGTCTCTTCTATACCATATAATGTATTCTATGTTTGTTCTCTCTAAATATTTAACAACTACATACTGATAGGGCACCTTAAAAGATTTCTACCTTGATTATTTTTTTGTCTTTTATAATTTTGTATGTATAACTCGATAAAAAAAAGAAATGAAAATACTGAACAAGTGAATAAAATGAAATACTTAGGGAGTCTAGATTACTGATGATCTAAATCCAGAATCAGAAATTTACCCAAGGATAAAATACTCGAGAGCAGACTATTTAAAAGTGAGGAAATTTCTGAGTAACCAAAGATGCCATCTGTAAATCCGATATCAGTCCGACAGTCTATTCTTCTTTATGTCTTTATTTATTGAGCAGTTAATGGTGACTTAAGGAGAATCAGAAAGCTGGAAGCTTTTGAGATGTCGCTGTTTGGGAGACTTTTAAAAATACCACGGACGTTTCATATTACGAACGAAATGGTGTTGCACAGAATGGGAACAGAACAGATAGAGAACATTAAGTAGGATGAGAGCTGCTTCTTTCATTTTTCTCCTTTTCGCGTCCGTTTCTTCCATGATTATTGATGCATCATACCATTGTATATTTCATGCTCTTTTATCTTGATACCTTACGCTCTTGTGGTTTCTCCCACATAGAAATTATTGCATTTACCGGGTATTTTCTAGATGCAGTTCTTTGATCTCTCTTGTATGTTGTTAGGTTTGGTTTTGCACAGGATAGATCTCAATGTATTAGTTGTTTTGAATATTGCTATGATGTTGTACTTATTTTCTATCCTTTTTAATTTTTCTGATAAGTATAACTTAATCAGTTTTTTTTGACAAGGATAAATTCAATATCGTATAACTTCGTTATGATAAGCCTTTAATGGATGATATCCTTATTCGAATCGTTTCGTAGAAGGATTTCAAGATTATCTGTTATATTGGGTAGTTCTATTATATAAAATTTCTTATTTATAAATCACAATCAATAGTCATTTTTAACAAAGATGTTAATGTTCCAAGAGTTTATTTTATAATTTTTTATTTTTCCTAAACGACGAAGACGCGTTTTTATTAATAAAAATATAACAATGGATATTCAACCAATGTATGATAACTATCAATGCACTCATACCAAAGCTGGGTTAATTGTGTTTACACAAACTAATAATTGCACAAAAATTACAACTCTCAATGATGAAACAGTTGGAAGTTTTCAATTTGTCTAGCAACCAAAATATGTTATTTCATAGTCATTGGCATGAAAAATTACCTTCAACTCAATTTAACATAACGTTCAACTTTCACCTAATTTGTTAAAAAACAACAATAACAAATTGCAGGTATACACACATTTCATATCTGACCCAGAAACAACATTAGTGTGTTATTAGGCCTTGTGCAATTCTATATTTTTCTCGTCCGTACGAAATGATCCTCTGTTCTTGCTTGATTTAATTTTACTGTTTTCAAAACAGTAATTTAAAGTCTGTCGTCATTTCTCTCTTGATTTATCATTACGTGTAAGTCATTGGTGGCGAAAAATATTAATTACAACAGATATTAATGAATCTAAGACATTTATATTGGACAGGAATAAATTAATATGATTAATATATGGGTTTTCTCTTCTTACATGTTTGCTAGTTGTACAATACACCACAGTGATGTTGTTTTAATACGAGGACCGTCGTAAGAGGGCAGGAATAAAGATGTTTTCGGCTACCTTAGTATGATGGAAAAACAGATAGATATATGTATTATAAAGTTTTATTTGTGACGACTGGCGACGACTAATAATGAATCAAAACTGAGATGATTAATCTAGAAACGTCGCTATGATATAAACTATGAATACTGTCCTGTAGCAGTAACTTAACTTGGATTAAGGCACATTATTTATAAATTTGAAAAAGCAAATTCACTTCTTGATAATGTCAAAAAAACTTACGTTTATTCAATTAAAACGGCTGATAAACTTAGTGCAACTATTGCACTAGTATTCGTAATGATAAAATAAACGTAAATAAACGTTTTCGTATTAAATAAAAAATAAAAGGGGAAATCCCATTGGTTGGTTGTATACCATAATTTAAAAAACTTACAATGAAGTAAATACTTTGATGTAAATGACATACATATCTTTATTATAAAATTGTGGCTGAAACCTGGGCTCCCGACGTATAAGAACGACAGAGATGTACCGAGAAGAATGCTGCACATACCTTGGACAATTCTTAATTCTTAACCAACTTGACATTAAAAAAAAGTTGTACACAACATGTAAGCAGTGAATTGTACAGTTCTCTGGTCACGTGGTTCGCAGGGGTTCTGCGAACCCCCGGAACACGAACCCCCCGGGTTCGTGTTCCCAAGAAGACCAAGAGGACGGTCACCGGGTCACCAACCAGATGGTAGAAATTCAGAATTCAGTAAGCCACTCATTCTGGGAAACCGTTAGAGCAGCTGAAGATAGAGACCAATGGAGAATTTTTTTAAAAAGTATTGAAGGAAATCACGATCCTCAGTGGGAAAGAAAGAAAGATAGAAAGAGAATCATACATATTTGGTTAAGTAGTATTATGTACAGATTGTTTTAGATATTAAGATTACACTGAGCTTTATAATTGAGTATTAAAAAAAGGAGATAAAATAATACGGTAAACGGGTACTAGTAAAGGGAAGGGGACAAAACAATTTTTACAGAATTGCTTGTGGGAAAAGAAGATTAGTGGGAATTGCTTGAAAAGATCATTAGTAAGATCTAGTAGCATGAGTCATCCCCGCAGAAGATGAGGCGATGACATGTTAATGATCAATTTTTAATGACATATTAAGATAAATTTGTCTCTTTATCTTCATTACAATTGGAATTATTATTAAATTAAATAATAAGTATTCAAACTATTACAGTCTAGTTCTTTTTAGCATCAGTACAGATTCTCTGGTTTATAGGTCATACTATAGACATAGACATGTCAGAATTGCACTGACATTCTTAAAAATCTTTATACGTAGGCCACTCTTAAGAAAATCAATAACAACTAGAGCAAAAAATAGATCTACTACAACATAATTGGATTATAAAGCCAACAAAAAGACTATTGCATCCAAAGCCTACACAAGTCTGCGATTGCCTTGTCAAAAACGTTATATTTGCAATGATCTTCCCACTCCCGCACATTTCTAAAAATCCAGCTCAAAAAGACACGCAACTTCACAATAAGGTGTGTCACGTTTGTAGTAATAACTACATATGCAGGGCAATTTCAGATATACGGAATAATAATGACTACTATAATATAGGTACAGTCACAACCAACACAAAATTGCATTCAGCCAAAGTGCGGGAAGACATAAACCATCCAATCTAAATATGTGTGTATAGGTAGGCAATAAAACAGCGAACCAAACATCGTGTCTAACTACTGTGCAAATTGTCTTTGCGTTTAAAATCAACGGAAAGGATTACAGTAGCACCGTGACGTTACCCGATTCCACCTAGACGAGGGTTCGATGTTTTATTGCGCTCTCTACGCATCTTGGTAAGCTATGTTTTATGTTATGTTATGACGTTATGAGCTATAAGTTACCGATATAGGCGAGCGGTTTACCCCTATAAGCAGAACATCAACCGACCAATTTTTTTGCATTTCTAGCACACCAAACCTTTTTCATTCGATTCCATTGTATTATGTAAAAGTATTTTTAAAAGTTCAAATGCATTTTTATTTTAATTTTTCCAAGTAGGTCGGTAATTGCTATTAAAAGATAACTTACAAATTAAAAAAATTTCCCGAATTGCTCGGATTGAATTTTTTAGCCGTATCTCCTTGACGTAACTACTTTTTCTCTCTTGGTCATTTTTCCAAAAATGCTTCCTTTTTGACTTTTGAGTTCGCTAAAAATATGGACCCAAATATTTTTAATATACATATTATGGTTTTACATTGCGCTGTATACACTTACACAGTTGGTACGGCGATATAGGCACGCGGCCCGTAGAAATCTTTGTTTAACTTAAACTATTTTTTAGCAAGATAGAAATTACTTAAATTACTATTCTAATTGGGAAATAAGCCACGATTTAACATGAAAAATGATTTTAGGTATTGCCGTTTCGACTTTCACTTCGGACGTCGGCGTCGTTATCAATAATATTTTATGCCACAAAGAAACAGAACAATAGCTTCAGAACAATATTAAGAAATTACTTATGCTCGTCAAAATATTTTGCTTATACTTACGGGGGTAGGCGCAAATTCTTGGTCCAATGCTATTTAGATGCTTGCTTTTTTTTGAATCCTCAGAAAACTAATTAGTATTTTTGAAAAAGGGCCTAGCCGGGTAAGATGATGAAAAGTGCCCCCAACTCGATTCGAATTCCGTATAGGTCACCGTTTAGGATATATAGTGAAACTAACTTTCTGAAATTTTTAGCCCCCTAAGTGGTCATGTGACCCACCTAGAGCCTAATTAGGGTTTTTATGTTTTTATTTTTTATCTCAGCCGCATCGAGAACTAGCGAAAAACTTTAAATAAAAAAGTTGTAAGCTTTAAAAAGTGCTGTCCGAAAAAATTTTTTTTTCATTTTTGGCGGGAAATTTAAATTTTAGAACGATTTTAAAATTTTAAATGAGTATAAAAAAATAACTAAGACATCCGTTTTCACGAAAAAAATATATAAAGTGTATTTTTGCATAATGTTTCACCCTGAATTTTTTCAAATTTTTAAAATTGGTGAAACGCACCTTTAAAAATAAAAAACCGCATTGTTTCGGTTTTTTTTTCGTTTTTTTGATACAATTTTATACATATTTTTAAAAAAAGGTAACACCGTTACTGGAGTAGGTAAATAACTGAAAAATAATTGGGGTTTGCTTTATAAAAATTTTTTGTAACGCCATCCATTTTCAAGATACAGGGCGTTGAAGAAAACAAAATTTTATACATTTTTTACGATTTTGCCGAAACTACTGGCAACATTGTAATAAAACTTGGCGGGTTTTAAGAGGTAGTTATTGTGCATGTTTTGACATACAATTAAGGATTTGATATTCATCATTGGCGCGCTTAGGGGTAATGGTCTGAACTTTTCAAAGAAAAAAGATAGTACGCCACTGACATATTTCAAATTAACAATCATTTTTGAATTCCTCGTTCAATTTGCGATAAAAAAACTATCTTCTCATTTTTTCATACGAGGCGCCGTTTTGCTGCAAAAAATAAAATATCTTAACGCTTCCAAAGTATTCGAATTAGTTTTTATAATGGATGTACGAGTTTATGTAACTACATAGGACATAGATGTAGAAACTACTAAATAGTAGTATTTTATTTCATAGAAGTTCGAATACTTTGTAAGGGTTAAGATGTTTTATTTTTTGAATAAAAATAGCGCGTCGTATGAAAAAATAGGAAGATATATTTTTTGTCACAAATCAAACGAGAAATTCAAAATCGATTGGTAATTTAAAATGTCAGTGGCGTACTATCTTTTTTCTTTAAAAAGTTCAGACCATTACCAGTATGCGCGCCAATGATAAATATAAAATTCTTAATTGTATGTCAAAAATGCACAACAACTACCTCTTAAAACTCGCCAAATTTTATTACAATGTTGCCAGTAGTTTCGGCAAAATCGTAAAAAATGTGTAAAATTTTGTTTTCTTCAACGCCCTGTATCTTGAAAATGGATGGCATTACAAAAAATTTTTATTAAGCAAACCCCAATTATTTTTCAGTTTTTTGCCTATTCTAGCGACGGTGTTACCTTTTTTGAAAAACATATATAAAATTGTACCAAAAAACGAAAAAAAAACCGAAAAAATTCGATTTTTTTTAAAGGTACGTTTCACCAATTTTAAAAATTTGAAAAAATTCAGGATGAAATATTATGCAAAAATACACGTTATATATTTTTTTTCCTGAAAACGATTGTCTTAGTTATTTTTTTATACTCATTTAAAATTTTAAAATCGTTCAGACGTTTAAATTCGGACAGAACTTTTTAAAGCTTTCAACTTTTTTATTTAAAGTTTTTCGCTAGTTCTCGATGCGGCTGAGATAAAAAATAAAAACATAAAAACCCTAATTAGGCTCTAGGTGGGTCACATGACCACCTGGCTAAAAATTTCAGAAAGTTACTTTCACTATATATGCTAAACGTTGACCTATATGGAATTCGAATCGACTTGGGGGCACTTTTCATCATCTTACCCGGCTAGGCCCTTTAAACGCAGAATGAAAGACTACATTATTACAGAGAGCCGAAAGTCCCTGAAAACTTCTATAATGTTTATTTGAATAAGTTACAGGGGTGAAAAAAAGAGCATATTTAGTGTGATTTTTAATTTCAAATATTTCATTCAAAAGAAACTTTTTGTTTATGCTAAGGGACGTTCGGCTTTCGGTAATAATGTAGTCTTTCAGTCTGCGTTTAAATTTTACGAAATATTTATTAGTTTTTTCAGGATTCGAAAAAAATGAATGCATTTAGACCAAGATTTTGCGCCTATCTCTTTAAAGGTTTAAAGGTTAAAAAGCTCTTTGTAGGATTACAATTAATTTAGCAGTTTTTCAGAAAGAAAAATTAAAAAAATCAGTAATTAAGTCATTTTTCAACAAAAAATTGCAAATGATTCGAAAAGAAAGCATTTTTCGAAAAATTACCAAAAGAGAATAAGTATTTACATCAATGAGATATGCCAAAAAAATGAAACTAAAGAGCGATTCGGGAAATTGTTTTTTGCTTATTTGTTAATGACAATTTCCAACCCATTAATAAAAATAAAAAAACATTTTAACTGAAAAAAAACTAATATTTTACCTGCAGATTTTAGTACTTAATAAACTTTTATATCTAGTACAAACCTGTAACGCGGTTTGTTGAAAACAGCTTACCTGAAACAGAAAAAAGTATTATTAATTTTGGCTCCCAAAACTTGAACGTAATTTTACTGTTTGATACTTGTACATGATTCATACTCATAACCTACATCTGATACATGATTCGGCTTCCTCCTCAAAAGGCGTGGGTTTTTTAGTTCACGGAAAATCGTCTGTAGCCGTGTAGCCCAATAAATGACCGTTTTGGAGTGTATTTTTCAGGGGCAACTCGGAATTGCATGAAAATTTGGATTTAGGTTCTACTTACCCTCCACTTCAAAGATGAATTTGTGCCGTTGGTTGCTTTTACTTGGGGGGTGTCATTTACCCCTTCTCGGTGGGTGAAAAACGCGTGTTTAAAATAAGGCTGGAAATGGATAAATTGACTAATTTTAAGCACTTTTTGTTCTATAAAGTTTTTTACCAAGTCAATACTTTTTGAGTTATTCGCGATTTAAAATGTTGATTTTTCGACAAAAAAACTACGTTTTCAGACCGTTTTTCGCAAATAGCTCAAAAAGTAAATATTTTATCGAAAAAATTATTTTTAGCAAAAGTGTAGCTTATAAAAAACCTAAAAAAATGGTGTACAAGTAAAGTCTACAAATTGAGCAGTAGCAAAGTTGTAGCTCATGAAAAATACGTTCTTATTCGTCTAATTCCAAATCGAATAATTCAACGCGAAATCACCGAAGAATGAAGCAATTTTCGGGAAAACCTTATTACCATTTTTAAAGTATCTAAAAAAGCGTATTACTTGTTTTTTAAGTAAGTTTCCAGCATCAAAAATAAACGAGTTACACTGAAAAAAAAAGTTGCCCCCTTTTTCTGGTAAAAAAAAATCGTGAAAACCTCCCTCTATTTAGCACCCTAAATGAAATTAATTGTTACCGCTTTACCATTTATTTTAACTGTATTTGTATTTTTTATATGATCTGTAAGTCTGATTGGTTTGAAGTGCTTATTTATGAAAAAATTTGGTTTTATAGTAAAAAACAATTTTCTAAAAATTTTTGAAAAATTTTCTTTTTTTCAAAATAACTTAAAAAGTATTAGAGATAAGCAAAATCTTAAAGAGTAAAAAAATGTAGGTTTTGCTATTATAAATATGCTAGTTTCATTTTGTTCCTCCGTAAGACAAAAATTGGTTAAGATATGGCTGTTCAAAATTTGCATACACTCGTGATTAGTGACCCATTCAATATTTTTCAACAATAACCCTTTCAAAAATAAACACTTTAAACCGGTGAGACTGACAGATCATATAAAAAATAGATAGGTAAGTAAATTGTTTGTAAAGCGGTAGCGATTAATTTCATTTCAGGAGTTAAACACGGGGCGATTTTCATGATTTTTTACAAAAAAAAGAGGGCTATCTTTATTTTTAGCGAAACTCGCTTATTTTGAATGCTAAAAACTTTTGTTAACAATTAAAATAAAGCTTTTTATAAACACTTAAAAAAGTTTAAATGGGTTTTTCCCGAAAAGTGCTTAATTTTTCGGTGATTTCACCTTGAAATATTCGATTTGGAATTAGAACGTCTTTTTCATGAGCTACAACTTTGTTTCTACTTGATTGATAGACTTTACTGATACACCATTTTTTTCAGCTTTTTATAAGCTACACTTTTGCTAAGAATAATTTTTTCGATAAAATATTTACTTTTTGAGTTATTTGCGAAAAACCGTCTGAAAACGTAGTTTTTTTTTTGTCGAAAAACCAACATTTTCAATGGCAAATAACTCGAAAACTATTGACTTACGTAAAAAACTCTATAGAGCACAAGTTGCTTAAAATTAGTCAATTTATCCATTTCCGGTCTTATCTTGAACGTATGTTTTTTCACACCCGAGAATAAGCGACTGTCACCCCCGAGAATAAGCGACTGTCACCCCCCAAGTAAAAGCAACCAACGGCACAATTTCAACTTTGAGGTGGAGGGTAAGTAGAACCTAAATCCATATATTCATGCAATTCGGAGTTGCCCCTGAAAATTACACGGTATCGCCGTATTTCTCGTTCATTTACTGGGCTACTGTACAGATTGCGAATGAATTATGCGTTATTATATTGTCCATCCATTCAACGGCACTAACACCAAGTTAGGCCTTTTTCTTTTTTATGAACATATTTTAAGGAGGTTATATGTTAATAGCGAGAAGAAATATGTGGAAAAAATTAATGCAAACTACGAGTTACGATTTGAGCAGGACTAAGGCATATCAAAAAACAAATTTAAAAATTCACTATTTTTATTGGGAATACATACTCCAAATTTTTACTTTGAAATAAGTTTACTTTGACGTTCCAATTTTCACTTCGGAAATCGTCCTTTGAGATATCGTATTTTGGGAAGTGTCAACCGAAACGTCAAAATAAACTTCGATGCTACACTAAATAAAATTCCATTCTAGTTACTGAAACAACTTTAGATACGGAAGCTTGGGTACCAAACACAGCTATTTGCCTTTTTAAATGAGATTTAAAATAAATTTTTGTTAATTATTTGTTGTAATTAAATCGTTTTGTTGCTATTCTATTTTATTTTCTAAATTAGGTTTTTATTTGTTCTGCTGTTTTTCTAATGTGTCTATTCTACTAGTAATTTGACTGATCTCTAACTTAAAACTGTCGTGAATTTCGGATAAACTATTTATAATTTCTAACTTACTTTTCTATGGCTCTCCTCTTCCTGTTTACGCCTCTCCTCTTCCTGTTTACGCCTCTCCTCCTTCTCTTCCCCTTCTTGTTTACGTATCTCCTTCACATCTTTCTCTTCTTGCCTAAGTTTCTTCTTTTCCTCTTCCACTTTTAAAAAACACGCGGGGACGCACCGGACGTATCTATTTGTTATCAAATTCAGTCGATCTTGCATTAAAAATACTATCTCTTTTATCTCAATGCTGTCTTCTTCTTCTTAAGGTGCCGAGACCGTTTGTCGATCGTTGGCTCTCATGTTGCCCAGCATATTAACAATCATTGTCTTATTTACAGCCGCACGAAGTAGTTCAGTGCTAGTTTTCCCAAACCATTGGCGTAGGTTTTTAAGCCAAGAAGTTGTACGGCGGCCCACACTTCTTTTTCCCATTATTTTACCTTGCATGACAAGGTGAAGTATGTCATATTTTTCTGGGTGACGCATTATATGACCAAAGTATTCCAATTTGCGCCTTTTAACCGTGTTCACTACTTCGCAACTTTTATTCAAACGTTGCAAAACCCTTTCGTTTGTGACTCTTTCTACCCAACTGATCTTCAGAATACGGCGGTAGACCCACATCTCAAATGCTTCTAGGTTTTTTAAAAGCGATTCTGTCAGGGTCCATGCTTCAACCCCGTAAAGCAGTACTGGGAATATATAACATCGAACCATTCTTATGCGAAGTTCCAAATTTAGATCATGACTGCACAGGATTTTCTTAAATTTCATAAAACTTGTTCTTGCTTTGGCAATTCTACTTTTTATTTCTGTACTAGGGTTCCAGCTTTCATTAATATGAGTACCCAGATATACAATATTACTTACTCGTTCAATTGAGTCATTACCGATTGTTACGTTATAGTTATTATTATTTACGGCTGCCTGTTTACTAATAACCATAAACTTTGTTTTTCTTGCGTTGCGTATGAGTCCATATATCGCGCAGAATGCCACCATTCGGTTCAATAACGCTTGAAGATGTTCAATTGATCCTGTCAGTAACAAGGTGTCATCTGCGTATCTGATATTGTTCATATGTCAATGCTGTCACTCAATCAATGTGCCAATGCTGTCACCAACACCAATGTTACATTTCGTTATTATCACTATTACATATTGAAAACTGCAAAAAATATTAGAATACTTGATAAAAATTCGGACTGAATGACAGAACTAAAGTAAAGTAAAATATCGTATGAGCTGACAGGGGGATTAGTGAATCGAGGATCAAAACTATTGTTGGCCTTTTCTGATGATATAGAATCCTTAATTTAATCCTAATAGCATATTGTTAAAGTGCGGTCCGCAAACAGACCAAAAGTTTAGTTTGGCCCTTATTACCTTGTTAGTTGGAAACGCCTAATATACATAGATGTAGTCGCTCATTTTACTTAAACATACGTGAGAGAGGTGTTTTCACAACCCGTGTTGAGCTGGCCCCCCCCACTTGCAAAAATTAAAAAACAAATAGCCCTGATTTATGAGCTATTTATGAGCTCTCATATTCCGCAAACTAAAAATTTTGAGCTCGTTCCACTGAGCAGGAATTTAATACCCTAGTGGGGGGGCTGAGTCAGCCCCCCCCCCACTACTTAAAAATAGGAATATTGAATCGGTTTTTGCGGCAGAATTACGAGCTATTTATGAGCTCTTGAAATTATATAGTTTCGATTTTTGAGCTCATCCCCTTCACCCCCAAACAACCCTTTAATTGATTTAACTTAAGAGAAAGATGCTGAGAAAACTTAAAATATATCGTATTGCGAATATAATTCCTATAGCTTATATACTCTAAGAATAAACTATTAAATCAAGAGCATTTCGATTATTGAGCTACAACCCCTTCGCCAGAAAACCACCCTATCTTCCCGGGTTAAGAGAAAGTTGTATTTAAAATGCGTTAAACTAATTATTTAGCAACTACATATCATTTAATAATTTATAAGCTTCCAAATTACGTGCATTTAGATCAGTAAATTGCAATTTATTTTGTATAGTGCAGTCACTGAAGGTAAAAATCAACGATTACCTTCAATTTCGGTGAACCAGTGGTTAGAGGATACGTCAAGAAACAAAGGTGACATGGTACCACCTTGCGCCTTTACCCTGAGGGTGGACACCGCCCCTTCTCGGGGGTGAAAATTATTTTATAAAAAATAAATGCACAAATCAATAAAAGAACAAATTAAAAGCAAAATTTATTATATAAAGTTAATAAAATAAGTCAATACTTTTTAAGTTATTAAAGATCAAAGATTTTAATTATTTGTGAAAAAAATGCATGTTTTGAAAAGGTTTTTTGTAAATCACTGAAAAACTTTAAGTTTTTACAAAAAAGTTAATAGTAGTTTAATTCGTATAGCTTATATTCTAAGAATAAACTCTTAAATCACGCGTCTTTCGATTATAGAGCTACAACCCCTTCGCAAGAAAACGACCCCATATTCCCGGCTTAAGAGAGAGTTGTTCTTAAAATAATTTAAATTAATTATTTGGCGACTACATATCGTTTAATAATTTATGAGCTTGCAAAATATATGGTGAGCGGATTTTGATACTATCAACTTTTTCTGCATCTTATTTTTCATAGGTATTTCTAAGTAGGTACTTTGACAAGTATTTAGTACCTAAGTGTTATAAAATGCATCTCTTTCCCGTTATTTAAGCTTGAACCCTTAGATTTTAACAGTCGCGGAAAAAAATATACATTTAATTACCAATAACTTACTTTAAATTAACATTAAAGGGTTTTTCAAGTAAGCAATTTATTATATTTTTATTAGCTTCAATTTTAGTGATGAAAACTTTTTTGTAAAAACTTACAGTTTTTGAGTCATTTATGAAAAATCGCTCTAAAGCATGCATTTTCTTTCAAAAAATTAAAATATTTGATCTTTAATAACTCAAAAAGTATTGATTTATTTTAATCACATTATATAACAAATTTTGCTTACAATTTGTCCCTCTCTCGATTTGTGGGGTTATTTTTAATAAAGTAATTTTCACTCCCGAGAAGGGGTGACATATACCCCAGGTTAAAACCCCAAGTTGTTATTGTCAATTCGTGAAAATAAATGGAGATTTACCGAAATCGAAGGTACTAGTTGATTTTTACCTTCAGTGACTGCACTACAGAAAGAAAATGGCAATTCAATAATTGAGATGCGAATATTTTGCAAGCTCATAAATTATTAAACGATATGTAGTCGCCAAATAATTAATTTAAATTATTTTAAGAACAACTCTCTCTTAAGCCGGGAATATGGGGTCGTTTTCTTGCGAAGGGGTTATAGCTCTATAATCGAAAGACGCGTGATTTAAGAGTTTATTCTTAGAATATAAGCTATACGAATTAAACTACTATTAACTTTTTTGTAAAAACTTAAAGCTTTTCAGTGATTTACAAAAAACCTTTTCAAAACATGCATTTTTTTCACAAATAATTAAAATCTTTGATCTTTAATAACTTAAAAAGTATTGACTTATTTTATTAACTTTATACAAAAAATTTTGCTTTTAATTTGTTCTTTTATTGATGTGTGCATTTATTTTTTATAAAATAATTTTCACCCCCGAGAAGGGGCGGTATCCACCCTCAGGGTAAAGGCGCAAGGTGGTACCATGTCACCTTTGTTTCTTGACGTATCCTCTAACTACTGACCAATTTTCGTGAAAATCGACGAAGGTTCACCGAAATTGAAGGTAATCGTCTCAATAATCGAAATGCTCTTGATTTAATAGTTTATTCTTAGAGTATATAAGCTATAGGAATTATATTCGCAATACGATATATTTTAAGTTTTCTCAGCATCTTTCTCTTAAGTTAAATCAATTAAAGGGTTGTTTGGGGGTGAAGGGGATGAGCTCAAAAATCGAAACTATATAATTTCAAGAGCTCATAAATAGCTCGTAATTCTGCCGCAAAAACCGATTCAATATTCCTATTTTTAAGTAGTGGGGGGGGGCTGACTCAGCCCCCCCACTAGGGTATTAAATTCCTGCTCAGTGGAACGAGCTCAAAATTTTTAGTTTGCGGAATATGAGAGCTCATAAATAGCTCATAAATCAGGGCTATTTGTTTTTTAATTTTTGCAAGTGGGGGGGGGGGGGGGCAGCTCAACACGGGTGTTTTCACAACTCGAGGAGCAAATAGATAGTCTGGGTCTTTGAATAAATGCAAAGACGAAATACATTTTAGTAACCAAAAATCCAAGACCAAGAGTTATGTAGTACAAAACTATTAATGACCACAACTTCGAAGTAGTAAAAGAGTTTAAATATCTGAGGGCGGTAATCACAGATGACAACCAAAGACAACTATAAAAGACAATCTAAATTAAGACTGTACATGTCAATGATGTACACGCCCCAAGTGCTACATATGGAAGTCAAACATTGACTCTACATAAGTGGGAAATAAATAAGCTGCTGGTATTTGAAAGGAAGGTTCTCAGAATGATATTTAGCCCTGAGATGAATTGACAGGAGAGTGGAGAATGCGCCGTAACATTGAATTGGTGACTCTGTATGGCACTGAAAACATCAGACATATTAAAAGCTAACCAGATACGATAGACAGATCATGTGGTAAGATCAGAAGAAGACAGAGTCTTAAAGAAAGTGTTTTTAAGAGACCAGACAGTAGAAGATTAGTACGTCGTCCCAGAAGAAGATAAAAGGATGATATTGAAGTCGATTTATCTAGGATTGGTGTACAGTAATTGGAAATGGAAGCGCAAGATCGTAGAAGATGGGGGGCTATAAGTAGATGCGGCGAAGACTCACCCCGAGTTGTACAGCCAGTCAAATAGAAGAAGAATGACAGAACTGATTACAAACTTAATTACTACTACTTACTGAACTGCTAACTTCCTGTTTTTACTTTCCTGACGTTCCAAACCTTACGAGACATTTCGGGATATTTCGATAACCTTTACAACAATCTAGATTTTTTATACATCCTTTTCGTCAACGGACTTTTTCTATATGGAATAAATCTTATGGGACTGTCATAGTATATAATACCTCTTAACAAAAGCGTGATTTAGTCTCTCTTATGCAATTTCTATGCAAAAATTATAAATATCGCATTGTCCTTCACAAATCATAGCCAATTAAAACAAACAGTATTTTGTACTATGACATAATTACGCTACTATCTTTCAAATTGGGTAATGAATCTATTAATAAACAAATCAATATGTAAAGTATTATGTAATTATACATAATACATTCCTAGCATATACAAATAGGCCTGGATGGCGCGTACCAAAAAAAAGTTTATTAATAGCAAGCTGAAAATTTGTTAATAGATTATCGGTGTCTAGTCGGACAAACTAGTCAAGGTTTAATTGTGGAACAGGTTACAGGTTTCGAACGTCAGACTACGAAAACGTTCCATGTATTTTGTCGGACAGAACTTCCAATTTGATTTGTTACCCTTTTATTAAACTCTCATGCAAAAATCAGACTGCTATTTACCACCTACATAATTCCTGTCATTTGACATGTTCTACGTGTCGGACTTATTAAAATGCCCAACATTTTTGTCGGGCAAACATTTTTTCAGATATTATATTAAGTTTGCTATTAAATAAACTTAAAAACAAAGACATTTTTGTCGGGCAAACCTTTTTTCAGATATTATATTAAGTTTGCTATTAAATAAAGTTAAAAACAACCTGCTGGTTTTCACAATCATAAACTTGTCAGGATGACACTTTCCACAATTAAAATCACGTTCCACAATTAAAACTTCCCCTGTTCCAGTGTTCCCATACATGAAAGTTTGTCCGACTAGACACCGTTAAGCTATTAAAAAATTTTTAGCTTGGCCTTAATCAACTTCTTTTTGGTACGCTGGATCCAGACCTAAAAGTATTTTAATACTTTTACTAAATAAATACATTATTATAATCCCGGATCACCATTAGTTTAAAACATAACTGTATTCATAGTAGGAAATAAGTAAATGTTTAATTTTTTATGTTATATAACATGCACTCATTAAAAAACGTTTTAAATATATTTTTTTCTGCGAGCGTGCAAAAATGTCTACTTTCGCGCACGCATTTTAATTTAGAAAGTTTCACTTTTCCGCACGCGTGTTACTTTTCCGCACGCGGTTTTTACTTTTCCGCACGCGTGTTAATTTAGATATGTTAATATGGCCTTAAAGTAATTATAATACATGCAATAAACTAATATTTAGATATTATTTACTAATTTATTTCAAATATATCTTATTGTGTTCCTGTTTTAATGAAATTAACGCGACAAATCGATGAAATAAAATTATTTTGACATAATATTCGAAAGTCAAATCGGTAGACAATAACAGTCGTTTTGAATCATCGTCATGGAAACCAAGATCGTCGTCATGCTAACTAATTATATTGAAAGTTTGGTTTTGACAACTTTGTCAAAGAATTAATTTGTGTATGTATTTTCATATTAATTAAATTAATTGATTAAGATTTGGTCATTTTCTAAAAACTCGTAGAAAAAATATTGTTCCTAACGCTTGCAGAAAGTCTCTTTTCCGCACTCAACTGCTTGCCGAACTCCCGCTTCGCGTCGTTCGGCAAACTGCAGTCGCGTGCGGAAAAGTATGACTTTCTGCACTTGTTAGGAAAATAACTATTTTCTACGAGCGTGCAAAAATGTCTACTTTCGCGCACGCATTTTAGTTTAGAAAGTTTCACTTTTTCGCACGCGTGTTACTTTACCGCACGCGTGTTACTTTTCCGCACGCGGTTTTTACTTTTCCGCACGCGTGTTAATTTAGATATGTTAATATGGCCTTAAAGTAATTATAATACATGCAATAAACTAATATTTAGATATTATTTACTAATTTATTTCAAATATATCTTATTGTGTTCCTGTTTTAATGAAATTAACGCGACAATTCGATGAAATAAAATTATTTTGACATAATATTCGAAAGTCAAATCGGTAGACAATAACAGTCGTTTTGAATCATCGTCATGGAAACCAAGATCGTCGTCATGCTAACTAATTATATTGAAAGTTTGGTTTTGACAACCTTGTCAAAGAATTAATTTGTGTATGTATTTTCATATTAATTAAATTAATTGATTAAGATTTGGTAATTTTTTAAAGACTCTTAGAAAAAATATTATATACTTATCTAACTTGATCCTGTCAAAGTTTGATGTCTCCGCCGGCAGCAGTTTTTTTTTCCCATTTCTTTACGGCGGAGGGAAAAATGTTGTCATGGCAACAATATGAAACATGTCACAAAGCAACAATACAAATGTCATTAACAACAATTAAATATCATTTTTATTTATAGTAATATTAAAAGTACAATTAGTTAATGAGGCATTTTCAAAATTGAAACCGTGCAAAAATGTTCCCGACTCTTGATACGCATTGGTAATTGTTGATGATACTGATGGTGGAGCACAACTTTCAGCAATCATTCCTGATGTTGGCGAATCATGAGGGTTTAAAATTTTTTGAGCATTATCGTTCTTATTTCTTACTGAATCCTCTATATATCCTTCGGCAACCGTGCTTGATTTCCAGCCCCCATGTCGTTTGAGGCATTCTAGATTTTGCTACGTTTGAAGAAAAAATAGTATACTTTATTCGGCAAAGAAGCGACTTTTCTTGACTTGCCCTCTATTACGCGCCTCACTTCGTTCGGCGCGTAATATCGGGCGCGTCAAGAAAAGTCATGCTTCTCCGCCTCATAAAGTAATATACTATTTCCTAACTCTTGCAGAAAGTCTCTTTTCCGCACTCGACTGCTTTCCGAACTCCCGCTTCGCGTCGTTCGGCAAACTGCAGTCGCGTGCGGAAAAGAATGACTTTCTGCACTTGTTAGGAAAATAACTATTTGTATGCCATACTATTATAATTGACGTTACTTTTTTGACTGTTTTTATTTCATGCGTTAAACCGGGCTCAAACGACTCGTGTACTTGGCGAATAATCGTTACTTGCGTTACTTACTATGTCTTTTGGGAAGGTTACTAGAACAATTCTTTGACAATTAATAGTAGTATTAACATTATTATTATTAGTGTTTGACAAATAGTACAATAATTGTACTAGTAACCCACTCACCCACTCGAAGGACGCAGAGGAATTGGTAGAAAGCAGGCCTCTTGGTTGAAGAATATCCGGGAGTGGACAGGAATAAAGAAAGCAGAACACCTATTTAGAATAGCTCGAGACAGAGACAGTTTCGCCATGTTAATCGACAACGTCAAGGGGACTTGATAGGGCACGTTAAGAAGAAGAACCCACTCACACAGCATTGCCAGTATACGCAAGTGACGATTATTCGCCAAGTACACGAGACGTTTGAGCCCGGCTTTAGAGTAAAATTTCAGATTAACCTTAGCAATGCAAAACATTCACACACGGCAATGGAAAACTAGTTTTGGCAGTTTAGACGAAGAATTTGACATAAATCCAGTAGAATCAGCGGAGATACTATCAGTAACATTGATCAAAATAACAAACGAGGAAGTCGCTCACGCAATACAAAAAAATGGCGCGTGGCACTTGGGAAGTACCTACCGACAGAAGTAAATACTTTTTATAGCGGCCTGAAACTGTTTTCTTGTGGCATGTTAATTTTAGTCCAGAAAGCAATGTATGAGACTAAAAAGGGGTAAGAATTTAAAAAATATCGGTTTATATCTTCCGTTCGCGCATGAGCCATAAAGTTTGCCGAAATTGGTAAAAAACTGATTTTTTGCGATAATTTTTAACAGATTAAATTTAGCGTGGATACGTTTGTAATAGCTCATTTTCTCATTCTTAATAACCATACTAACTAAATTTAACCGTGTTATTAAAATCTCTTAACATTGTCCGTTCGCGCAAAAGGCATAAAAGTAGCCAAAATGTGACAAAATTGCATATTTCATACACGTTTAATTTTTCGTAATTAAGAGTTTAGTTGAATGAAAATAATACCCACATATACGTTTTGTTGAACTTGTATTGAGAACACTTAAAATAAACACACTTTAAACACATCATTTTCAGAACTTTTGTAGGCTATTATTTAAAAATATTGTTTGTGAATATAGAAAAAACCAAATTTTTTACGAGATGCAAGTTTTCAATTCGACAATATGGTCCAATGTCCACCAGTCCATTGTACGTCCAGTCCATCATGTATTATTTTATCACCTTTTTGCTATTACATAGTAGAAGGCACTTTGAACTGTGATTTCTGTGTAAAGTCCGGCATTGCAGACCTTGATAACAATGTTGTTCTTATGAAACCGTCGTGATTCTCAGCTCCGCAAACTTTTCCAGCGGCTTCTGTTACGAGTTTTACACATCGTTCTACTGCCTGTGTATGAACAGGAAATGACTTTAATATTACATCCCACTTAGGGGCTGAATCACTTTGAATAATTGATGTTATTTCGGGTTGTTGTTAATGTTATTTCGTCAACAGGGATGTTGACCCTGTTATTGAGCGCAATGCTTTTTTCGCCCATCCAGAACATTTGATGTTGGCCATGACACAAGATAACAGAAAACATATAAGAGAATGAAAGAAGTGAAAGAAGTATATTAAAGTGTGTAAATGTATTTTAATTTCCTTAGCTAAGCGCTTTCGACATAAAAGTCATCTTCAGAGCTAATGCTACAATAAAAAGTTAAAACAATAAGTAAAAAGATGTTCTAAGTACAAAGTTTTTTTAACTTACGTCAATATATAAAAAGTACCGGCTACTTAGGATTGTATTTTCTTGCATCGCATTAAGAAATTTGTAATTCAGGTCCACCGTACAACTCCGGCTGATGAAAGCTAGTTTTAATTTTTAGTTTTTCTATGGTAAAACAATAAAAACAACCACTGGGACGATACATACATATAAAAATTTTTTCATGGTAAAGGTTTTACCCAACCATTTTGAAGTGATATGAGCTGGCGACTGACTGACAGTGGTTGATTGTACGTTGGATTTTAAATGTTTCATCTGTCCGGTGTTGACATCTGACAGCTGACATTACAAATGAATGAAATTTTTAAATATATATATATAATCGGTTCATAACGTTCTACGACGTCTTCCGATTCCCAATCGCCATTGCTCTCGATCGTAGCACATGTCTTCGTTCAAGCCTCTTTCTCCGATTTCCCTATGGATTCCTTCTATCCAAATTTTTAAATAATTAGTTTTAAAAAGAATAATTGAAAAAATTGATGAACAAGTTGATGATTCAGACATCTAAGGTACAATTTTTGTTCATCAATTTTTTCAATTATTCTTTTTAAAACTAATTATATAAAAATTTCATTCATTTGTAATGTCAGCTGTCAGACGTCAACACCGGACAGATGAAACATTTAAAATCCAACGTGCAATCAACCACTGTCAGTCAGTCGCCAGCTCATATCACTTCAAAATGGTTGGGTAAAACCTTTACCATGAAAAAAATTTTATATGTATGTATCGTCCCAGTGGTTGTTTTTATTGTTTTACCATAGAAAAACTAAAAATTAAAACTAGCTTTCATCAGCCGGAGTTGTACGGTGGACCTGAATTACAAATTTCTTAATGCGATGCAAGAAAATACAATCCTAAGTAGCCGGTACTTTTTATATATTGACGTAAGTTAAAAAAACTTTGTACTTAGAACATCTTTTTACTTATTGTTTTAACTTTTTATTGTAGCATTAGCTCTGAAGATGACTTTTATGTCGAAAGCGCTTAGCTAAGGAAATTAAAATACATTTACACACTTTAATATACTTCTTTCACTTCTTTCATTCATTTCAAGTGTGTACAAAACCTATCAGTCTTTCAACTTTTTACATATAAGAGAGCTTGGACTTCGCAGAATTCTGAAAGCTAGACAGCTAGATAAAACAAGATCTAACATTAGAATATTCAAACTGCCAAAATTAAATTTTGAATGTCGAGACTATTCAGAAATAATTCATTGGTTAGACTGTGAGTTATCTTCTCCTCCATTATTAAAAGATATAAATGATGATGAAATAACATTAATTATTCAGAGTGATTCAGCCCCTAACTGGGATGTAATATTAAAGTCATTTCCTGTTGATACACAGGAAGTAGAACGATATGTAAAACTCGTAACAGAAGCCGCTGGAAAAGTTTGCGGAGCTGAGAATCGCGACGGCTTCATAAGAACAACATTGTTATCAAGGTCTGCAATGCCGGACTTTACACAGAAATCACAGTTCAAAGTGCCTTCTACTATGTAATAGCAAAAAGGTGTTAAAATAATACAAGATGGACTGGACGGACAATGGACTGGTGGACATTGGACCATATTGTCGAATTGAAAACTTGCATCTCGTAAAAAATTTGGTTTTTTCTATATTCACAAACAATATTTTTAAATAATAGCCTACTAAAGTTCTGAAAATGATGTGTTTAAAGTGTGTTTATTTTAAGTGTTCTCAATACAAGTTCAACAAAATGTATATGTGAGTATTATTTCATTCAACTAAACTCTTAATTACGAAAAATTAAACGTGTATGAAATATGCAATTTTGTCACATTTTGGCTATTTTTATGCCTTATGCGCGAACGGAAAATGTTAAGGGATTTTAATAACACGGTTAAATTTAGTTAGTACGGTTATTAAGAATGAGAAAATGAGCTATTACAGACGTATCCACGCTAAATTTAATCTGTTACAAATTATCGCAAAAAATCAGTTTTTTACCAATTTCGGCAAACTTTATGGCTCATGCGCGAACGGAAGATATAAACCGATATCTTTTAAATTCTTACCCCTTTTTAGTCTCATACATTCGCAATTTTCCGCAGTATTACGGAAAAAAAAATAATTTTAGTTTTTTCGGCCCACCCTAGAAAATAGTGTCGCGCACGCTTGATTAGCAATTAAAAAACAAAGGAGTTTTGAATATTGTATTGCAAAAAACTCTTCGGGATTTCATCAATCGATGTTTAAAGAATATCTACCTACTTTGGAAACATTCAAATTTTCAGTTTTTCACATAGTTTTTGAGGGTTAAAAATGGCCGATTTCGCAATTTTTCAATTTTTAATCGCTTATATGTCAAAAACTATGATTTTTAGAGAAAAGTCACTAAAGACCTTTTCTGTTTGGAATGATCCAAAAACCTAAAAAAACTTTTTTTCATGCAAAAAAAATAATTTTAGGAAAAAACAAAAAAGAACGTTTAAACAATTTTTGACCACCTTTTGGTTCTGGCAACATGCAAATTTGTTAAAAGGAGTCCTTTTTGAGTAAGATTGTGCAAAAAATCCGAATAAGAATATTTTTCCTAGCGGATGCGCAGTGGCTTTCTGGACTATTTAAATATTGTGTTTATATGGGATCACTCACAGTTGATTGCAATGCCAATTACATTTTCACCTAAAAAGATTTGCCGTTTCGATTTCCACTCCGGAAATAATGTTCAAAAGATTAATAAAGAAAATAAATTGTGTTGGGAAAATATATAACCGCCAAGATGTTGTTGAGGTTATACAGAGAGGATCTAAATTATGGAGTAAATTCATTTTCTCTAAAATGGAAGACTTTAGAGAAAAATCCCGAAACAGGTCGATTTTTATTTTCAAATTACAATTTTTTGGCATATATTTCATACTAGTGACGTCATCCATCTGAGCGTGAAGACGTAATCAATGATTTTTTTAAATGGGAATAGGGGTCGTGTGGCACCTCATTTGAAAGGGTGTTCAATTCTCTATTCAGTAATATAAACATTAATATCATTATTTATACAGAGTGGCCAAATTAATAATTTTTGAATTAAATTAATTGACGAAAAAAGAATAATGTATGCAATTTATTTAACTCAAAATACATTCTATCGTCGTCAGAAAATAGAAAAAAAATGTTTATTTGGCAAATAAACATTGCTTTTTGCTTAAATTAAATGTTCAAACTGCCAAGAGGTAGGTGGGAGGCTGTTTGTGATTTACTTTAAGCGAAAAGAAATGTTTATTTGTGAAATAAACATTTTTTCTATTTTTTACTGACAGCCGTACAATGTATTTTGAGTTAAATAAATTACATACATTCTTCTTTTTGCGTCAATTAATTTAATTAAAAAATTATTTTTTTGGTCACCCTGTATAAATAATGATATTATCGTTTATATTACTGAATAGAGTATTTAACACCCTTTCAAATGAGGTGCCACAAGACCCCTATTCCCATTTAAAAAAAGCATTGATTACGTCATCACGCTCAGATGGATGACATCACTAGTATGAAATATATGCCAAACAATTGTAATTTAAAAATAAAAATCGACCTGTTTCAGGATTTTTCTCCAAAGTCGTCCATTTTAGAGAAAATGAATTTATTCCATAATTTAGATCCTCTCTGTATATTATTCAACAACATTATCAAGCTGTCACATATATTTATAAAAAAGAGAATTTTTAGTAACACTAAACTAAAAGATATTACCTACTTAAGTTCATAAAAACAACTTAAGTAGCAAAACATACCCTGCGACAGAAATGCACGTGAAAAAAAATATACGTTGGATATCAAGAAAATTATAAAGGACAAAGAGGAAGATCACAACTTATATAGTCAGATGACCTGAACCTGAAACAATTAGCTTTACCAAGATGGACTCAAATAACCCAGGACAGAGAACTATCGATGAATTAAGAGGATACATTTTTTTGAATGACTAGCTGACCCGGCAGACTTCGTACTGCCTTAATAGATAAAAACAAACTTTTGTATACAATAAACTTAAAATAAACAAAAGGAATTCGTAATTAATAAACAAAAAATGATCGATGTGAATGAGGTTTTATTATTATTTTTAATTAATTACACATGATGTTTGAAGTAATAAAGTTTAGTTAGAAGTAACAAAATAAAGTTTGTAGTTCAACAGTTACAATCTTAAATTTGTTTATCTTATAATGAATATAACAGCTTTATTTTATCTACATTCAAAACAACCCTGTATTTATAATTGGGTTCGGGGTTGTCCAACTATATAGGTGTTGATTAAGCAAAATAAAATTAAATTAAAATTAAATATCATTAAATAAAATGAAATAACATTAAATAAAATTTCATAAAATAGAATAAAAGTAAATAAAAATAAATGAAACTGAATAAAATTAAATAAAAATAATAAATAAATTTAAAAAAATAATACAATTAAATAAAAGTAAATAGAATCTAATAAAAATAAATAAAATTTAATAAAATGAAATAAAATAAAAAAAATAAATGGAATTAAAAAATGAAATAAAATAAAATAAACAAAAATAAATAAAATAATTAAATTAAATAAAATTAAACAAAATTAATTAAAATTAAATAAAATTTTATAATTTGCTGCTTGTTCTTTTCGTGTGCTCGGAACTTTCCTCCTGCTTGCCGTTTGTCAGAAAAGTTCGGTTAGAGACATTTTTTGAAAATTTCGAAAAATTAAAAAATTCATATTTTGCCCAATTTAAGTCCAAAAGTTAAACAGTTGCATTTTTCATCGATGAAATTTGTTGCTCGTTCTTCTTCTGTCCTCAGAATATTTCTACGGCTTAAGATATTGTATTTCGGACACCGATTGCACTAGCGAAAAAATTTTAGTAGGGTTCTGCTCGGAATTCAGCAAGGAGTCTATCTACTTAATTTCGTATGTTTCACGTCATTATTATGAGAGTTAAGGCGTCATGGGTAACCCCCTTATGACCTACGGGTATGAAATATAGATAACAACCTACTCGCAGACCGGTCGAATATACCTGCCAAATTTCATAAAAATCGGTCAAGTCGTTTAGGAGGAGTATGGCAACAAACACTGTAAAAAGAGCCTTTTATACATATAGAAGTAAAATTTTTGGTGGCTACTAAAATGACTATATAAAACCGTATAAACCTTCCCTGAACTTCCACAAATAATATAATTCCACATCAAAATTAGCCAAATCGGTACAGTCATTCTCGAGTTTTAGCGAGACTAACGAACAGCAATTTATTTTTATATATAAGATATATAGATAGACATGTGGATCTATAATTGCATTTTCAAACGATCATTTTTTTTGCATATTTTTATGGACCTTATAGAAAGACCTAATAGAAAAATTTTATCACAATTTTAGCAGTCCTTCTAATAGGTCAGCGGTTTACCTCTGAAAAGACGCTTAGAAACGAAATATAAGGATTGACTACATTTTTTTTGCATTTCTATACAATAGAAATACTAATACATAGAAATGCAAAAAAGTCAGTTATGATCCTCTTTTATGGGTAAACCGCTCACCTATAAATAATAATAATATTTAACAAAAAAACTTTACACTGTAAAAAGTTAATTTATTTAGTTAATTTACTTTCATTGTACAGAAAGTCCTATCTTTGTGCTTGGGAGTGTATAATACCTGCATCTTAAAAAAAATAACGTTGCACTCCAGTTATTATCATTTGAATATTGTAAAATCTGCAATTCTAATGCTTAAAGATACATCTAGCGCAGTTGGATTTAAACCTTGAGATTATTATACAAATCTAAAAACTCTTATAGTTTTCTTTATTACCTATTTAATCAGGGTTAATTAGAAATACTATTTTATTAAAATAATAAATTTTAAAGGTGAGTGAAGCAATGAAATGAATTAATGAAGGAATACAAGTGTGGAGGTGTTCGGTATTGCCATTTTATAGTCAATTAAAAAATATTTTGCATCGTTTAGTGAGGACACACAAGAAATAAATACCCAGTTCAAGATCAACTATCGCTTTATACAGCGTTTTATTAGTATTGTGACAACGATCACCTAATAATTAAGCTATAATTAAAAAGACGTCTATTACGCCAGATCATCCATTTCATAAGTCCATATTTGGAATAGTTTCATATTTTTTTGCTAATTTTTTGCTAATTTATTACCACAAAAACAAATTTTTTGCTCCACCCCTAACCGAGAAACAATGGTTGATGTAGCGTAATATTACGTCACATCAACGATAGCCATATCTCGCGAACCTAAAGAGCTAGAAAATCGTACTACGCGGCATATTTTTTTGCTAATTTATTGCTGTCGATCTGCATATGCAACATACCCCAACACCACCCCTGCTTCTCTTACAGCTAAACAACACCCCCAAAAAACAAAGAAAAATCTTGAAAAATGATTTTTGTGATATAGTTGACGGTTGATATTTAATTGCTAATTTTTTGCTGCCATTAGCCGCAAAAAACAATTTTTTTGCTCCACCCCTAACCGAGAAACAATGGTTGATGTAGCGTAATATTACGTCACATCAACGATAGCCATATCTCGCGAACCTAAAGAGCTCGAAAATCGTACGACGCGGCATATTTTTTTGCTAATTTATTGCTATCTGAATATGCAACATACCCCAAAACCACCCCTGCTTCCCTTACAGCTAAACAACACCCCCAAAAAACAACGAAAAATCTTGAAAAATGATTTTTGTGATATAGTTGACGATTGATATTTAATTGCTTATTTTTTGCTGTCATTAGCCGTAAAAAACAATTTTTTTGCTCCACCCCTAACTGAGAAACAATGGTTGATGTAGCTTAATATTATGTCACATCATCGATAGCCATATCTCGCGAACCTAAATAGCTAGAAAATCGTACGACGCGGCATATTTTTTTGCTAATTTATTGCTATCTGAATATGCAACATACCCCAAAACCACCCCTGCTTCCCTTACAGCTAAACAACACCCCCAAAAAACAACGAAAAATCTTGAAAAATGATTTTTGTGATATAGTTGACGGTTGAGATTTAATTGCTAATTTTTTGCCGTCATTAGCCGTAAAAAACAATTTTTTTGCTCCACCCCTAACTGACAAACAATGGTTGATGTAGCTTAATATTATGTCACCTCATCGATAGCCATATCTCGCGAACCTAAAGAGCTAGAAAATCGTACGACGCGGCATATTTTTTTGCTAATTTATTGCTGTCGATCTGCATATGCAACATACCCCAAAACCACCCCTGCTTCCCTTACAGCTAAACAACACCCCAAAAAACAACGAAAAATCTTGAAAAATGATTTTTGTGATATAGTTGACGGTTAATATTTAATTGCTAATTTTTTGCTGTCATTAGCCGCAAAAAACAATTTTTTTGCTCCACCCCTAACTGAGAAACAATGGTTGATGTAGCTTAATATTACGTCACATCAACGATAGCCATATCTCGCGAACCTAAAGAGCTAGAAAATCGTACGACGCGGCATATTTTTTTGCTAATTTATTGCTGTCGATCTGAATATGCAACATACCCCAAAACCACCCCTGCTTCCCTTACAGCTAAACAACACCCCCAAAAAACAACGAAAAATCTTGAAAAATTATCATTAGCCGTAAAAAACAAATTTTTTGCTCCACCCCTAACTGAGAAACAATGGTTGATGTAGCTTAATATTATGTCACATCATCGATAGCCATATCTCGCGAACCTAAAGAGCTAGAAAATCGTACGACGCGGCATATTTTTTTGCTAATTTATTGCTGTCGATCTGAATATGCAACATACCCCAAAACGTATTTCCCAAATTATTTCCCATTTAGAATAGTTGATTATAATAATTAACTTACGTATAAAAATTATTTTAACAATATTTTGTACGTGTTATGTCAACTGAATACATATATTTATTTTGCTAACCTAAATATATACTTTTATATATACATTGATTTATTACAATTAAGTTTAAAACATCTGAATAGTTCTGCTTCCCTTCCTTTAACAAATATTTTTATATCAAACAAACACTAAACATATCAAAATATCTTGTACCAAAATATACAGTCACTGCGCACGCTAAATAATGACGTCACTGGCTATCTGAATAGTTCTGCTTCCCTTCCTTTAACAAATATTTTTCTATCAAACAAACACTAAACATATCAAAATATCTTGTACCAAAATATACAGTCACTGCGCACGCTAAATAATGACGTCACTGGCTTGATGAAGTTTAATTCGCGTGTATTTTTTTCATACCTAACTTTTTTTATTGGCGTACACGTTAGCGTGTACCTAGACACAGCGATATATAACCATAATAATAACTAATGTAAAACTATGTGACGTCACGGGTCGTTTGAACTATTTTATACCGAAGAAGACTTTAAATATGTATTTCTAAGTTATTACGAGTTTTTGAAGCGTGAAATTTTGGAAATCTCATTTTTAAACAAAACTGAACATTATTATGTAATAAAAAAAATTGTGCAAGTTCCCTATTGTTCGAAAAAATTTTATAACAGATTTCGAAAGCTTGTTGCTTGGAAACAGACCGACGCTGTAGGCGGAGGTCTGTTGCCTGTAAGCAACAAACTTGAGAAAGTTGTTAAAAAATTTTTGAGCATTTATCAATGTTCGAGGGTTATTCGGATAGAAAATTTTTTGCTGGTTATGAAAAAAAAATTAAAATCGACGCCAATTCTTCCACCGTCCGATTTCCATCTAATTCATATTTTCTATCATTGCAAAAGTCCATAAACGCTTTCCATACAAATTTTTTACTGTAAACAGTATTCTTTGGTATATTTTTGATTCGATAATTTCATTAATATTCTCATCAGTATTACAACCAAACCGTGACATTTTGAAATATTGAATATTTGAAATGTCAAAATCGAAATGAAACGAAATGTAGGTATCCATAGCTACATGATTGAGTGAAAACAGCCCATGGGATCTGTTTTCAGTATAATGTTGGTTGTATTCAATCAGATGACCACAAATTAATTGATTTCATTGGATTTCTAATTGAGCAAAAAATTTTCGTTTAAACAATATTTTCGTCTCTGTTTTTTTATCTCGAAACCATTTGATCAATCGATACAAATTTTGCAAATCCAATATTATTTTCTATACAAAAATCTTTACGATAAAAAAATCTGGAAAAATTCATGGTAATTTATAGTCAATGGAGGCACCTTCATGAATTTTTTCAGATTTTTTGGTGCACTGCAACGTCCCCTAAAAAATAATCTCGAAAAATCGAAAATTAAAAGTTGTCATAAGAGTGAATAACATATTTTACGGAGTTTCACAGATAGAATCTCATTTTTTCGAGGTAACCTATCGATGCGCGATGTAGGGGTTAGGAAGACCAAATTTTTAAATTTGGGAAATAACGTTCATCCTAATACATATATTTTTAATTAAAGGTTTTAAATAACTATAAAATTTATTTTTTACATTTAACATACATAAGCAATCTTGGAACAATAGAGGTGGTATTTTTGACATTTTTTGATTTTGCTAATAAATCATCAACCATCATCCATCCAGAATTTCCCCGACGATATGCATATAGAATGTAATGTCCACAGCTTTGTAAAGGATCAGAACATTTAGTGCCCGGTAAACCCCGGTACGATATTGCTCCTACCAAATACAATTCTTCTCCCTCGAAATTTTTTAGCTGAAGTTTGCGGTGTAATTGATTAAGTTTAATCAATCTATTGGTTTCGAAATCATTATACATCGCAAAAAGGAATATGTCACCTGAAATAATTTTAATTATTGTAATTAAAAAACTGCTATCAATAAATTGACAATATGCTTCCTCTCGTGAGGTTACATTCGCATTTAATATTTTAATTTATTCGATTTTATTTTAATTCGATTTCTTTGTTCTTTAGGGTATTGCGAACCCGAAAATACTAGTGTACAAGGAAAATTCGAAAAGTTCTTTTTTTAAATCTAAAAATACAATCCGATTTTTTCAATTTCATTTTTCAAATTTGCCGGGCATTTTCGCCAGACCTCAATTTTTCAACCATGCAAAGTTATTTCACGTAATGCAGTACGAAAGTACAAGCGAAAAAGCATAATTTGAGCATATGGATGTCTTTAGGAGCTCCGAAAGCAAAGTTACAACCAATTTAAGAATATACTACGCAAAAATTGCAAAATAAGGTTAATTTGGTATAATTTTTATAATATTTCTGTTACTACTGTTATTTGATAAAAAATGACTCGGTAATAAAATTTTTGCTATAAACATTACGAATCTACATCCCATGACGTACATTTTGCTTTTTTAAGACAGTTTTTTGCTCATTCCAATCAAAAGTTATGATGGTTTTAAAAAAAATACTTTCATACTGCATTGCTTGAAAAAATATTTAATGGTTGAAAAATTGATTTCTGGCGAAAAATGCACGGAAATTTTGAATAATGGTATTAAATAAAATCGGTTAAAAATTGTATTTTTCTCGATTTAGAAAAATAACTTTTCGAATTTCCCTTGTACACTATTGTTTTCGGGTACGCAATACCCTAAAGAACAAAGAAATCGAAGTTGCAGAAGCGTTCCCCTAATTTGAAAATTTATCGAAAACTGGAGCAAGATAAGGAGATATCTGAGAAGACTGGAGCATATATTATATATAAGGAGATATCAATTTACAAATTATTGGGTTAACAGCTGAAATGGAAGACTCAGTGTACTCTTTTCTACGATTCCAATATTTCGTTAACAGTCGTTAACATCATCAGGGACGCAGTTTGAGATTTTAGTCAACGATGTTATAAATGTGTAAAAAAGCGGCATTAACAAGAAGAATTGCAGCTATTGCGGCTAATGACAGCAAAAAATTAGCAATTAAATATCAACCGTCAACTATATCACAAAAATCATTTTTCAAGATTTTTCGTTGTTTTTTGGGGGTGTTGTTTAGCTGTAAGGGAAGCAGGGGTGGTTTTAGGGTATGTTGCATATGCAGATCGACAGCAATAGATTAGCAAAAAAATATGCCGCGTAGTACGATTTTCTAGCTCTTTAGGTTCGCGAGATATGGCTATCGTTGATGTGACGTAATATTAAGCTACATCAACCATTGTTTCTCAGTTAGGGGTGGAGCAAAAAAATTGTTTTTTGCGGCTAATGACAGCAAAAAATTAGCAATTACATATCATCCGTCAACTTTATCACAAAAATCATTTTTCAAGATTTTTCGTTGTTTTTTGGGGTGTTGTTTAGCTGTAAGGGAAGCAGGGGTGGTTTTGGGGTATGTTGCATATGCAGATCGACAGCAATAAATTAGCAAAAAAATATGCCGCGTCGTACGATTTTCTAGCTCTTTAGGTTCGCGAGATATGGCTATCGATGAGGTGACATAATATTAAGCTACATCAACCATTGTTTGTCAGTTAGGGGTGGAGCAAAAAAATTGTTTTTTACGGCTAATGACAGCAAAAAATTAGCAATTAAATCTCAACCGTCAACTATATCACAAAAATCATTTTTCAAGATTTTTCGTTGTTTTTTGGGGTGTTGTTTAGCTGTAAGGGAAGCAGGGGTGGTGTTGGGGTATGTTGCATATGCAGATCGACAGCAATAAATTAGCAAAAAAATATGCCGCGTAGTACGATTTTCTAGCTCTTTAGGTTCGCGAGATATGGCTATCGTTGATGTGACGTAATATTACGCTACATCAACCATTGTTTCTCGGTTAGGGGTAGAGCAAAAAATTTGTTTTTGTGGTAATAAATTAGCAAAAAATTAGCAAAAAAATATGAAACTATTCCAAATATGGACTTATGAAATGGATGATCTGGCGTAATAGACGTATTAAAAAGTAAATAAATATTAAAATTAGTATCATATACATACGTAAAGGTTGGAATAAATTCATTTTTTCCTGAATGGACAATTTTCGAAATAAATCTCGAAACAGGTCAATTTTTATTTTTAAATAACGACTTTTTGGCATATATATCATACTAATGACGTCCCCCATCTGGACGTGATGACGTCATCGATGATTTTTTTAAGTGAAAATAGGGGTCGTGTGATGGCTCATTTGAAATGTAATTCAATTCTTTATTTAGTAATACAAACTTAACAAACTTATTTATACAGGGTGTCCACAAAACTTTTTTTAATTAAATTTATTGACATAAGAAGAATGTGTGTAATTTATTTAATTAAAAATACATTTTAGTGCTATCAGAAAACAGAAAAAAACGTTTATTTGACAAATAAATATTGTTTTTTGCTTAAACTTAGTATTAAAGTAGCCACCCACCTGCCTCTTGACAGTTTGAACATTTAATTTAAGCGAGAAGCAATAAATATTTTTGACATAAACATTTTTTCCTGTTTTTTGAGAGCAGTAAAATGTATTTTGAATTAAATAAATTACATACATTCCTCTTATTATGTCAATAAATTTAATTCAAAAAAATTTTTTTTGGGACACCCTGTATAAATAATTATGTTAATGTTTATATTACTGAATAAAGAATTAAATTACCTTTCCAATGAGCTATCAAACGACACCTATTCTCATTTAAAAAATCATTGATGACGCCATTACGTCCAGGTGGCTGATATCACTAGTAGGATATAATATGCCAAAAAGTGGAAATTCAAAAATACAAACTGACCTGGTTCGGGATTTCTTTCCAAAGTCGGCCATTCATGAAAAAATGAATTTCTTCCAACATTTACGTGCTCACTGTATACATACGTAGTGTGCTCTACATGACTTGATTTGTTTTTTAACTATTATAGCCTTTTCTCTCCTCGGCCGGTTTTATGTTAGATTTTCTATAAATAATTGAATTTGTGTATCTATTTGTGTTCAACACATCTTAAAGTAATTCCTAACAGACAAGGCGGCAACGGCGGGTTCGTTGGGAAAAATATTCCCATGAGATATTTTTGCATAATCACATTCGTGAAACATCCCAGAATAAGGTTCAAGAAGTCGCCCAAGTGAAAAGTGGGCCAATTTTTTTTTTAACAATTTTTTTAAATCAAATTGCAAAAATCAATATTTTTGACCCGGACTAATTTTTCTTAGGTTTTTTGGACCATTCTGGGCAAAAAAGGTCTCTTATAATTTTTCTCTAAAGTTGATTTTTTTCGAGTTATAAGCAATTTAAAATTTGAAAAACGCGAAAATGGCCATTTTTAAGACTTAATAACTCGGTTAAAAATTATTATTATGAAAGTCAGAAAGTAACTAAATCAAAGTTTAAAGTCGCCGCTACATGATCCTGAAGAAATCTGTGTCATTAATTTACTACTAAGCTGTTATTTTTAATTAATAACAATGAGCGGTTAGATCGTATTGACTCGGCTGTAAATGTGAGTGCGAGTAAGATGCACAATTGGACTGCTGGAATGGCTTCTCTCTCGCACTCAGCATTTAAAGCCGCCGCACAGGTGCATGGCGCTTATTATTATTTCTTAAAAATAACAGCTTAATAATAAAATAATGACAAAAATTTCTTCAGGATCTTGTAGGGGGGGGGGGCTTTAAACTTTGATTTAGTCATATATTGACTTTCATAATAATAACTTTTAACCAAGTTATTAAGCCTTGAAAATCGCCATTTTTCGTTTTTTTCAATTTTAAATTGCTTATAAGTTGAAAACGATCAACTTTAGAGAAAAATTATAGGAGACCTTTTTTGCCCAGAATGGTCCAAAAAATTAAAGAAAAAATTGCTCGGGCCAAAAATATTGATTCTTGCAATTTGATTTAAAAAAAAATTGTTAAAAAAAAATTGGCCCACTTTTCACTTGGGCGACTTCTTGAACCTTATTCTGGGATGTCTCACGAATGTGATTATGCAAAAAAATCTCATGGGAATATTTTTCCCTTCGAACCCGCCGATTTCGCCTTGTCTATAATACAATTTAGGAAATGTGGCTAATATATTAATCGATTGAAATATTCAAAAATAGATCTGAAATAGATGTTTAAAATTAAACGGTTGCCAAAGAGGACGATGGTGATTAGAAACAAAAACAATAAACATATCGAACATCGAGAATATTTTTGGTCTCAAATTTTGAGGGTTTGTTAAGTACCTCAATATCCAACTTTGGGTGAAACACTAAAGTTCTAAGGTAGTTTTAGCAAAAGGTATTAACAAATAATGATTTTCACTTATTTTGAAGTTTGCGTAGCAACAAATTAACTTTTTAACTATCAAAAATCGGCGTTTTTCAATGTTCTAAAAAATTAAATTTTGTACTTTTATGTCAACTATTTAGCTTTTGAATAGAGTGCAAAAAATCGAAAAAATCGCGATTTTTGCATTAAATTGTTAGTAATTAAAAAACGGACGCGAACTCTAGGCAGGAAACAGGTAGGTTTTCATCCTATAGGTATACAATAACTAAAAAAGTAGTCAGCTACCTGGATCTTTGAGTGTCCCGAACATGGTCTATTTCCAGCTTATTGTCCTGGAGTAAAGATGTAATGAACTTCGCAGAACGGTATCAAGGAGAATATAATCAAAAAATACAAAACTGTTGGTTTTTAAAGTTTTTCTTTGTATTGGTCTTGGTATATGGTTGAATATATGTCGTCTCTTATAATGAAATTTTTTATTTTTTTTTATTTATTTATTTTTTATTTATTTAGTACCCAAATAACAGTACTGGACCAATTACAATCTGGGTTAGTGTATTAAGCGTATTAGTAAATTTACCGTTTACAGATCATAAACATAACAACAAAACAGTATAAAATACATAGACTACATAAACGCCGTTTATATGTAAGTGTGTGAACAAACTCAAAATGAGAAAAACACACTCACATACGCACAACGACGAACAAAAACTTATAAAGTAATTAAATAAAAACAGAAAATACATAGTATGTAAAACAATTAAATACAAAAATACAGAATAAATATATAATATAACAGCAAGATGTTAAAAAGTGACTGGTTGCAACCTAATATCGTTAGCAGTATTCTTAATGATGCGTAAATTAGAATTGAAGATGTCAAAGAGATCAGAGTTCGCATTGTAGTGAGCTTGCATTTGTACTAGAGGTGACTGCACCAAAATATTTGATCTGGCTCTGTTAACATAAAACGTTTGTGAAGTACGAGAAGCAACACGTGGTACGCGGAGATTAAGAAGTTGCAATAACTCAGGAGTATTTACTTGATTGTTAATAATTTTAAATAAAAAGCATAAAGATTGAGTTATTCTACGACGCTGAAGACTTTGCATCTTAAATTTATCGAGAAGTAGCTCTTCAGAAAATCCCCTAGCAGGATAAATGCCAGTGGATTTAAAGTGTATACTTTTTAAAAACCGCCTCTGTACTGATTCCAAAACAGTTGTGTGATTCTGATAAATTGGAGACCAAACTATCGATGCATAATCGAGTTTGGGGAGAACAAGAGATGAATATAAAAATTTGTAAGTGTCAATATCGGTAAGTTCTTTCGCATTTCGTAAAATGAAACCTAGAGTACTAAACGCACCCGCAACGATATTAGTGATGTGTGGAACAAATGATAGTCTGCAGTCAAATATGACCCCCAGGTCCTTAACAGAGCAGGGGCGACAAATGGAAGTATTATGTATATGATAATCATAGTGTGTTGGAGAAGGGCTTCTAGAAAAAGACATAACATTACATTTAGACGCATTTAGCTGCAAACAATTAGTGTCACACCATATACTGATTTTATTTAAATTTTCTTGAAGTCTAATGCAATCGGAGGGTGACTTAATTTCAAAAAATAATTTTAAATCATCCGCATAAATTAGTGAATGAACATCTAGGTCATCAACAATATCATTAACGAATATCACAAACAATAGCGGCCCTACAATTGAACCTTGAGGTACTCCGGATAACTGAGGAAAAGGGGTTGATTTAAAACCTCTAATTTGTGTATATTGCCATCGATCTGTAAAATAAGAGTTAAATAATTGTAACAGCGTAGGTGTGATTGAAATAGAACTGAGCTTATTCAGTAGAATTTTATGACTTAAGCGGTCAAAAGCTTTGGAAAAGTCAGTGTATATGACGTCGACTTGAGCATTTCTGTCTAATGCTTCACACAGGAATTGAGTGATATTAACAAGATTTGTTAAAGTAGATTTACCACTGATAAATCCGTGCTGTTGGGGAACTATGAATGGTGAAATGTGGGTGTAAAGGTGTTTATTTATACATATCTCGAAAATTTTACTGAAGTTGGATATGATAGCAATAGGCCTATAGTTTTGGATAGAAGTTCGATTTTCTTTCTTAAACACAGGGACAATTTTAGAAACTTTCCATTGTGTGGGAAAGACCGAACTGGATAATATGCAGTTAAATAAAGTACACAGAGGAGTTGAAAATACGTGGGCACAATCTTTTATGAGAAATGCAGGAATATTATCTGGTCCCATCGTCATGTTCGGCTTAATCTTCCTTATGGCCTGTTCAATTTCAGATTTTGTAAAAGCGGGAATGTGCAATTGTTCGGCAATATATGTATTTAATTTGGGAGTGATATGGTCGGGAGGAGAAATATCGGTGTATGACTTTGAGAAGAAATCGGTAAATGATATAAAAATATTTAAAATTTGTTTTTTTTAAATAATTTAAATTAAAAAATAGAGTTTTTCCATAAAATTTGAACTTTCGTTCTGGTAAGTACAAAAGCAAACTTTATTAGATAAAAATATTTTGTCTGTCTTTAATTAGGCATAAGTAATCAAAATCATCAGAGGTACAGAACTCAGACTCAAAATTCATGTTGATCTGTGTTATCATTCGTAGAGATTCCAATACTCAAAAAATGGTAATTTTGACTCCAAACAATAAAAAGTTTACGTCCAATGCATGGTCAGCTTGACTATGCATTCGATGTAAACAAATTTCCACGTTCTCAATAAAATAAACCGAAACATGTAATACATCCTCAACCTCTGCATACAAAGTGCAATTTGAATCCCGTCAGCATGTTTCATATTCAGTTCAACTTCTTTGTCGTTGTGAAACAACACCTGCGAGACGGGACGGGGTATAGATGCCATTAAAGCAATACAATAAAAAAACAATAACGAAGCAAAAAATGATCCAACTAATCACAGACTTCGGATCGGGAGTGGTTCGTCCTACACTTTTCTTTCACAAAAATCGATGAACGTATAAGGTTGATGTTGGCAGAGAACGTGGTTTTATGTTTTTAGTATACAGTTTGTCTTACAATTATTGATTCTATAATGCAGTGATTCCCAACCGGGGGACGATCGCCCACTGGAGACGATTTGAGGTAGAGAAAAACATATATGTAGACGAAACAGAATTAATTAAGAGAAATAAATATATTGATTTATTTGATGTTGCGGTAGGCGACTGCAAAACAATGAAAATTAAAAAGTGGATATTATGTAAAAAGCGTTATAAAATGACAAATTAAAACGACATCTGATGCAAAGTCACAAAAAATTTATTGAACCTACTTTTTCAAAATATTGTTATGATCTGCTTTTTATTAATTTTATATTAATTATTCTTTATTTGATTAATTATTTAATTGTTGCAAATCATACATAAAAAACAATAAAAAATCTCAGGGTGCCTTTTTATAATCTTAAAAAAATGTCTAAATAATCTTACGTTATACTTATCTTCTCTCGTGGGTTCAGTATCTCTTAGTTGATCCTAATCGGGGTAAAATAGGAAAAAGAAATAAAGCCAAATATAAAATAAAAATACAGAATTGTCTTTTATTTATCAAAATCGATACTCTAAAATCTATCAAATCTAAAACCTGTGGACACAGATGTCCGAATGAAATTTCTAACATTTAAATTTATTCTAGTTAAAAAATATTTATCGGTTTGTTCCCGATGACTTTGGTACAACAAAATAAATAAAACCAAATTATGTATTCGCAAGATTAGCTATACTCCCTATCTACTTTCTGATATATTGAAATTTTAATTCCTACGCTTTCTAATCAAAATATTAGTTTCCGAACATAAAAATATCTTTCACATAAGTTGACTGACCTTTTGCTTCAATCACTCTGATGTCTTCTCGTGACCCAAAAACAGCTCTCCCTCGTTGACTATGTTAAAGGCTACTCATCAAAGCCCTCTCCGTTCTCCAGCTTCAAAACTATCAGCATACCAGCACCAATTCTCCAACAAGCCGGGCCTCTTTTGACACGTACTCGATTCAACAAAACTCCAAAAATTCTCTGCTCTCCTTCTCACAATAATACAGAATCAAAGAGGTATTTCGTCTCAATTTGATCTGTCTCTCGTTCCACTTTTCAACACTATTCTCCACTATCAAACAAACCACTGGTACTTGCTAACTATCTATTCACGAAAACGTCGAACTGCTCCTCAGCGATGCCAAAAACATAATGACCTCTTTTTCAAACTCTCTCAATCATTCAAACTACCTTTCCCCTTCCAACTTGCCAAGAATCAGAAACAATCTTTTCCATTCGACAAACAACATTCATTTTCAAAATTATTCCGACCACCCTAATTACTTTCGGGGAAACTCTACAACATTTACTCGTATTGAACAAAGATATTAAAATTTCAAACTTTCTTTTTAAACCACTTTCCCAGAAAGTGATAATTACATCTACCTGTGGATTCTATAGTTCTCGTAATAAACAATCTATTTTCATTTTAAATCTAAATACATCGTCCTTTTCACTTTAATTATTCACAAAAGTCTTTAATGGTTCATCGGAAAGCTCATTAAAAAGAGAAATCCACTTACATCCAAACTAAATTCTAATAAATATTTACAGCTCAATATACAGGGTGTATCAAATTTATATGCCCGCATTATTTAAAAAAAAATTTAATTTAATTTTTATTTTGCCTTTGATTGATAAAATTGAAAACACAATAATATATTTTTATTTTTTTGTTCCTTCATAAATTTTTGTTGAAGTAGATTAAAGTACACTTGGTATTATGATAAAAAAACCATCCAACGTATTGTTTATTGTAATTTAGTAACACTCAAATAAAGATATAAAAAAGGGAATAGAATGCATAAAATTATCACTAATTACCGATAAAACGAAACTTGCCAGCAAACAATTTTACGCGCAAATGAATCCATTTCTTGAATTTTCGACTTATATTTTGACTTGAATCGCTCTCCGTATCAAGTTACTTTTATATGGGACTCATTGTATTTCTAATTTTGTTATCTTAATTGGCAACTAACATTTCTATCCCGACAAAAAAGTATATCTACAAAATAAATTATTTTTCAAACTCTTTCAAACTAGTTTGACAAACAGTTTGAATTTTCAAACTTGTAACCATTGACCAGTTTGACTTGACTTGAATTATTTGTCAGAAGGATTGACTTAAAATGAAGTCAAACTCAAGTCAATTTCACAAACTCAAGTCAATTTCAAACATTCAAGTCAAATTTGTGCAACTCTACCCAAGACAGAGAAGAGTGGATGCATGTTGTCGGGTCGGCTAAAACCCACGAAGGGTTGTAACGCCACGGAGTAAGTAAGGCGCCAATAAAAAAGTGTGAAAAAGTAAATGGGAGTTTTTCGATTCTATGCAGTTTATTACACTACACTCTGTCCAGTGTACACCAAATTACGGAAGTCTACACCAAATTTAATCTCAGACAACTCGAGATAACTCTACAGGGTAATTGATTAGTAGGGTAAAGCTCAATAGCTCCGCTCTAGGAATAGATAGCAATAAAAGTTAATAACAAAAATTTTAGCCGCCTTTGAGCTTCACATTACAAAATTAGTTAGAATGTTACAGGGTGTTCGATAACACAGTGGCAGATCTAACTTATGTTTTTTTTTTTAATAAAACACCCTATATTTTATTTTATATTCGAAATCCTGTTAACTCCTCCATCACAAAAATATAAAGGTTTGTAATGTTATACAGGGCATTTACAAAGTTATAACCAATTTTGTATGAAAATCGTAACAAGTTCAACTCCCTGTATAAATAAAAATAAGCACAACAGCAATGGTTTACGAATGCCATATTTTTTATTTATTGTCAAAATTTTTAAGAATTATTGATATTGCTAATTTTCTTTATATCAAATACAGGGTGAGTCAAAACGCAAGTACATTATTTTCTCAGTAATGTTAAATGGAACACCCTGTATTTTATATCATTAAAAGTAACATTAACGTACTTTAATTTTTATATAACATTCCCTATGCCCAAATTTATTAGTTTTCGAGATATTTTCATTTTTCAGAGCAAATTATTTTAGGTGTTTAAATTTATTTAAATTTTAAGTAAGCCATGACTGAATTGACAATTGAAGATTACCGATTATTAATCCGGTAATCAATGTAACACTGTAGCAAATAAAGAAATAAAAATAATTTATTAGTAATACATTTTACAAACAAAAACACAACCACTACATGCAACATTTTTGAAACAATTAAAAACTATCTTTTTATGTAAATGCAACAAATAAACAAAGAAAATTAGTAATAAATTTTACAAAAAAATACACAAACACAAAATACAGTATTTTGTAGACAATTAAACACTACTTTTGTATGTAAATGTAACAATGTAACAAATAAAGAACGAAACATAATTTATCAGTAATACATTTTGCAAAAAAACATGTTTGAAAAAATTAGAAGCTACTTTTAATAAAATATTTTTAATATTAAATTACATAAGGTGTTCAAAATTATCTCCTAACACATTTATGTACGCCTAAAAACGATCATTGAATGAGCTACTTACTGAGCATTTGTAAATTAACACATCGACATACACTTTGTATTCTATTTTTCGTCTCATCCCTTGTTGTTGGAGGTATTTTATAAACTTCATTATTAACGTAACCCCAAAAAAATCAGTCCAGTTTATTAAATTCTGGTGATTTGGGTGGCCACGCTACTGCTCCATTGAAAAATGAAAATATCTCGAAAACTAATAAATTTAGACATAGGGAATATTATCTAAAAATTAAAGTACGGTAATGGTACTTTTCAATAGTGATATAAAATACAGGGTGTTCCATTCAAAATTACTGAAAAAATAATGTACTTGTGTTTTGACTCACCCTGTATTTGATATAAATAAAGAAAATTAGCAATATCGACCATTCTTGAAAATTTTGACAATACGTTAAAAAATATGGCATTAATAAACCTTTGTTGTTTTGCTTATTTTTATTTATACAGGGAGTTGAACTTGTTACGATTTTCATATAAACTTGGTTATAACTTTGTAAATACCCTGTATAATATAACAAACCTTTATATTTTTGTGATAGAAAAGTTAACAGGATTTCGAATTTAAAATAAAATATAGGGTGTTCCATTTAAAAGAACATAAGTTTGGTCTGCCACTGTGTTATCGAACACCCTGTAACATTCTAACTAATTTTGTAATGTGAAGCTCAAAGGTGGCTAAAATTTTTGTTATTAACTTTTATTGCTATCTATTACTATAGCGGAGCTATTGAGCTTTACCCTACTAATCAATCACCCTGTAGGTAAAGATTAAAATCGTTGTAGTGTATGTACTATGTACACAGTTTGTTAGATTTATCAGCTTGCGTCTCTACAATCTAGCTATATTTTGCTCTATAACTCTACAGTGTACAGGGTTATTCACTATATTTTGACCCCCCTGTAAACTGCCTTATTTACAGAATTAGAAAAAATAGAATACAAAAGTTATTCGATTTTTAAATTATGATTTTTTGGCATATATATCATACTAGTGACGTCATCCATCTGGGCGTGATGACGTAATCGACTAGTTTTTTAAATGGGAATAGGGGTCGTGTGACACCTCATTCAAAAGGTTATTGAATTCTCTATTCAGTAATATAAACATTAAGATAATTATCTATACAGGGTGTCCAAAAAAATTTTTTTGAATTAAATTAATTGACACAAAAAGAAGAATGTATGTAATTTATTTATTTCAAAATATCTTCTACTGCTGTTAGAAAACAGAAATAAGAGTTCATTGCACAAATAAACATTGCTTTTTGCTTAAATTCAATGTTCAAACTGTTAAGAGGCAGATGGGTGGCAGCTTGAACATTGAATTTAAGTGAAAAGTACTGTTTATTTGTTTAATAAACATTTATTTCTGTTTTCTGACAGCAGCAGAATGTATTTTGAATTAAATAAATTACATACATTCTTCTTTTTGTGTCAATTAATTTAATAAAAAAATTTTTTTTGGACACACTGTATAAATAATTATCTTATTGTTTATATTACTGAATAGAGATTTGAATAACCTTTCAAATGAGCTAGCACACGACCCCTATTCTCATTTAAAAAAATAGTCGATTACGTCATCACGCTCAGATGGATGACGTCACTAGTATGATTTATATGTAAAAAAATCATAATTTAAAAATAGAATAACTTTTGTATGTAACATTTTTTTCTAATTCTGTAAATGAAGCAGTTTAAAGGGGGGTCAAAATATAGTGAATAACCCTGTACATTGTACATTCACCTTTAAGTCGTATATTGGAAATTGCAGAATAATTTACAAGTAATTGAATACACAGACATATTAATTAATATCATATTTGTATTCTTCTGAGTATTCCTATATTAGGAAAGTGTAGGTAGTCATTTTTGGCAAAATTTTAGAAGGCACGTTTGTTTGACTTGCTTATAATACAGAGTTGGGCTAAAGAATGGAACCAAGCAAATATCTTTGAAACGAAAAGACCAATATTTTTGAAACTTTGCATGCAAGTACAGTGACGCAAAACGCATCTGTTGCTATACTTTTTGTTACTAGTTCACTTCCGGTTTCACCGGAAATACCCTTAACTTATTTACTTTAAATGGGACACCCTGTATATTTTTGCAGATTTTGAAAGAACTTTTTATTTGTAATTCATAAATACCAAGTTTGGAAGAAAAAACTATTAAAACAAGAAATAAATCTCTTTACAGTTAAAAAATAGGTTAATTTATTTACGTTAGACCAACGATAATAAAAATAAAAAAAAATCATTTAAAATGTTGAAAATGATAGTTTGAGGTGATTCCTCTAAATCAATTGCAATATTTGTTTAATAACTTCGTTCAATTCATTAAAAATATTAAACACCTCGTCATGAGTTCTAACACGATCACCATGACCAATATAATATTTCAATGCGATCTCTTTCACTTAAATGAACCATTTTGAATAGAACTTATTTCTGTCAATTAGTTCAGTAACAGTTACCTACTATGCTAAATTCAAATAAATACAACAATAGTTTTAGTCTATAGTATGGACAATAGTACTCGTTTATTTTTAATACAAAAAATTATCTACAGACACTTTTTAACTATTTTTTTCTTCTAAATTTGGTATGTATGAATTAAAAATAATAAGTTCTTTCAAAATCTGCAAAAATATACAGGGTGTCCCATTTAAAATAAATAAGTTAAGGGTATTTCCGGTGAAACCGGAAGTGAACTAGTAACAAAAAGTATAGCAACAGATGCGTTTTGCGTCACTGTACTTGCATGCAAAGTTTCAAAAATATTGGTCTTTTCGTTTCAAAGATATTTGCTTGGTTCCATTCTTTAGCCCAACCCAGTATAATGTGGTAATGTTATTAGTATCCTAATTATGAGCCGTTATTTTGTGTACTCATTTTAGGCAAATGAGGAAGAAGACAAATACGAACGCAAAGTCGAAAGTGTGAAGTATATTAACAGCTTCCTTAATTGCAAGAATTACAGTTAAATAAGACCTAAATTACAAATTAATTAAATAAGATTATTTTTTTAAATAAATTCGGCATTTCTGAAATATTTTCACGTAATTTACTAACACATGACATATTGCGTACGGACGAGAAACATGTCTTTAAGAGAAATAAAAGAAAATTTGGGAATAAAGTAATCAGAACTAGATAAGAATCTTTTGTAGAAAGAATTTAAACGGAAATAAATCTGTGCAGGGACAAGAAAGGAAATATAGTAGCTAATAAGGAAAAATCCTTAGATAGATGGAACTTTTCAATGATTTGCTACAACAAACATTGACCTAAATGAGAATGAATCCGACCTTAAAGAAAACTAAAGAGATAATCCAGAAAAACAACAGAAAATTATGACTTCCTCGCAGTTTTCTACAAATATGGAGGAAAACACTTAATAAACCAAATACACAAAATCCTAGTAAGAGTATGGGAATAAAGCAAATGCCTTAAGAAAGGAATATCGGTTCGGTGTACCTATTTAGTCCGTTCTTTAACGGTAAAATATTGCAAAACCTCTAAATTTTAAAGAACCGCTTGGATTGACCTGAAATTTGGTATACACATAGCTAACAAGTCAAACAAAAAAAGTGATATTGTGCCGACATGTGCTTTTGCCCTGGGGGTGGTTTTCACCCCCTCTTGGGGGTGAAAAAATACTCGTCCAAAGAAAGTCAGGAAATGGATAAACTGGCTAATTTTAAGTAACTTTTGTTCTATCGAGTTTTTTCACTAAGTCAATACTTTTCGAGTTATTTGGCAGTGAATATGTTCATTTTTTCAACAAAATAACCACGCTTTTAGACGGTTTCTCGCAATTAACTCAAATAGTAAGTATTTTGTCGAAAAAACATTCTTAGCAAAAATATAGCCTGTAAAAATTTTAAAAAAATGGTGTATATATCACGTCTTTACACCTAGTAGAAGCAGAATTATAGCTAATGAAAAATGGGTTCATATTCGTCAAATTCCAAATGAAATACTTTAACGTGAAATAACCAAAAATGAAGCAGATTTCGGAGAAAACTCATTACAACTTATTTAAAGTGTTTAAAAAAAAAGCTTCATTTTTGTTTTATAAAAAAAATTTCTAGCATCAAAATTAATAGTACGTCCCAACTCGTGGGAATTTATATGAGTACCAATAAACACAATTCTGAACAGACGGGGGTGAGTGAAGACGACCATCGGCGAGACACGGACAATGGAACGGATATGGAAAATGAGAATAGGAAAAAACAGTCGCCTGACGACTTGAAATGGGAAGAAGGAATGAACAGTTTTGAGAGGGAGCTCATAAACTCACATAAAAAGAAACAGAAGATGAACAGGTCGACTGCCCCAAAACAGTCGACACTAGTAGGGGATGAAATGCTGGAAAGCAGTGAAAATGATGACGATGAGATAGGGGAGGAAAGATCACAAGAGGAAGTGGAAAAAATAGAAAAAGGATGGCAAAATATTCAGGAGAGGGTGTTAGCCTCTTTCTTGCTTGATGATGAAACCATGAATAAGAAGAAAAGGAAAGGGGACAGTCTAGAGAGAATAAATGATCTGAAGAGGGAGAGACTGGAAGAGAGTATTAAGTTTCCTAACGAAACCAAACAACAAAAAATAAACAGGAAACTCGTAGAGTTAAATATAAAACTAATAGAGATATTTACTAACCTAAGCGAAAAAAAGGGGGAAAAGGTGGAGATGGATACGGAATTAAAAAAACTGTTAGGGGTCATAAAATCCACTAACAACAAAAAAGAAGACGACAGTATAGCCGAAAAAACACAACAAGAAGTAAAATGCGATCACTGTAAGCTAAAAGTGGAACAAGAAAGACAGAGAGAAGAGCAAGAAAAAATTAAAAGGGCTCTAAACATGGGGGGAGGAAAAAAAACCTTCATGAGTATATGTAATAGCAAATGGGAGGAGAAAGCATATATAAAGACAAATTGGGAACAAGGGGGGTTACGAGAAACGGTCGAGAAGAAAACATGTCTGATAGTAACAAAAAAGGATGCGAAGGACAAAGGGGTAGAAAATATAATAAAGGACGTGGGAGAGGATCTGGCAGAAACACTAGAGGAAGTGAACGAGGGAGAAATCAAATTCCTTGAGAACTTTAGGAGGAAAGAAAATAAAAAAACAATTTGGTACACGTTTGTCGCTGGAATAGAAAAAGAAAGTGGTGGCGATATATACGACCTAGCAGAAAAGGCTATAACTAAAATTAAGAAAGAGATGGATGAAACACCAAAGGTTGTACGGGTCGTAGCCGGTAACGACCTTAACAAGGAGATCATAAGGAAAGCCCTCGAATATGTGGGGCGGAGGGAAAGTATCTCATGGGAGATGATAGTAAGAGGGAAGGAACTCGAGGTAGAGAAGAAGTCAGAACAAGAAGAAGCCCTCCTTATAAAGATGGGGGGGAAAAATATAACGAAGTTCTTAGCGAAATGAGAGAAAAAATCGACATTGGAAAAATCGGTCTACAAGTGGAGAAGTTAAAAAGAACGAATGGGGGAGATCTCCTTGTAAAGTTAAAGGGAAGAGGGGCTGCGGAGAAGTTGAGGGCTGAACTGGACAGCAAAATGAACGGGATGGACACGGCAATCAGAAGAAAAGAGACTTTCTTCACGATTACGCGGTTGGACCCTGGGGTTGGTGAGGAAACTCTAAAGAAAATGATAAAGAGCTATACAGGCGTTCCTGAGAGAGAGATAGAAGTCAAGGTTCTACGAACAAACAGATATGGGGAGCAGGTAGCTACGATAGCCGTACGCCCCTCCATAGCGGAAGAGCTGAGGAGGTACGGCTCAATAAAAATAGGGTGGGTTGTGTGTCCAATAATGGAGAGACACAACCCAGTTAGGTGTTTTAAGTGCCTAAAGTTCGGGCACAACACTTACGAATGCAAGGAAGAGAGCAGGGCGGCGTGCTGCTATAATTGTCTCCAAACGGGACATACCGTTGCAAGCTGCGGTAATAAACCGTACTGCTCGGTATGCAAAGAAGAAGGGCATAGGATGGACAGGATGGCCTGTCCGTCGTACCGAGCCCTTGTATACGGTAGGGGAGGAGAGGGGAACCCCTAAAACGAACTGACCAAACATAAAATAGACTCCCTGGAAAACGAAGGTGGGCCCATATACAGCCCACCTAGGTGTTATTTTATATCTTTAAAATTTATTTTATTTATTTATTTATTCTATTTTACTCTATTATTTCAATTTTACTAAACCGCTTTTATTTATTGAATTCTTTTACTTTTACATATTTTATCTATATACCGTATCTATTTATTTTATTTATATTAATTAATTTATTTGTTTTAGCTTTTATGCTTTTTAATTTTTTCGAAAGACGTGAGTCCGACGCAGAAACGACCTCTGGGAACTGAACCAAAGTGGACCTCAAGGATCAACCTGGTATACGGATATTGCAGGTGAACGTGGGCAGGGCACGCCGAGCACACGACCTTGTCCACGCAAAAGCCTGCAAGCTAGAAATAGACTTGCTCATCGTCCCGGAACCGAACAAAAAAATAACATCAGCCGGTGGTTGGGTCCAGGATAATGGGAAGAATGTGGCGGTGCTCTTTAGAAATAGGGGTTTGGGGGTGCGTGGTATTGTCGGGGGAGGAAATCATATCCTCATCAAACTGAGGGATTTCAGCCTGCTGGCATGCTACGTGTCCCCAAATATCCCTATGATAAGATACAAAGCAATTGTAGATGAAATAATGAGCGCCGCCACGAACGAAAAAGAAGTGATGATCGCCGGGGACATTAACGCGAAATCGAGGTTGTGGGGTGCCCCCATAAACGACAGAAAGGGGGAAATATGGAATGAATGGATAGCCCAGGCTGGCCTCCAAGTATTAAACAATAACAAACCAACATTCGTAAGGGGGGTCAGCCGAACACATATTGATATTACGTTCGCGAGTGAAGGGCTATCCAGGAGAGTGCACGGCTGGGATGTCCTTGACGATCAGTTATTCACCTACCACCGGTATATACAATACGAAATAAAGGTTAAAGGGGGAATAAGGCGGCCGATAGGACACACGGAGATTTATTTTAACAAAACCAAGTACCTATCGGAGGTCAGGAAAATTAATGAACAAGAGATTTCTGACCTTGGCCAACTGAGAAGAGCACTGCAAAGTGCAGCAAATTTGGCCACCGTGAAGAGAAAAGATAATAAAAAATCCCCCTACTGGTGGACGGATGAGATAGAAGGTCTACGGGAGAGATGCCTCAGAGCTCGAAGGAATTATACGAGAAGCCAGGGCAGCCTCGAGCTCAAGGAAATATATAAAGATCTAAAGAAAACTTTAAATAAAAAAATAAAACAAGAGAAAAAAGAAAAGTGGCAGACCCTGATAAAAGCATTGGACGAAGATATATGGGGCGATGCGTACAAGATCACTATGAAGACGCTGAAAATAATCGCCCCATATAGACTCGACGAAGACCAGCGGATGGAATCAGCTGAGCTCCTCTTTCCTACCAAGGATCATCAAAATTTCATTAAGATATTTCCAACGATGGTAGAGGAGTTCACGGAAGAGGAAGTTAGAATAGCTGGTCAGGAGATGAAGACAGGGAAAGCTCCCGGCCCTGACGGGCTGCCACCAGAGGCAATAAAAATAATAGCAACGGAGAAACCAGGTTTGATCAGAAGAATATACAACGACCTACTGCAGAAGCAAGAGTTTCCCAGGGACTTAAAGGAAGCGAACTTAGTTCTACTCCTAAAGCCTGGGAAACCCCCCGATTCAGCAGCCTCTTATCGGCCAATATGCCTTCTGGACTGCCTTGGTAAGTTCTACGAAGGGCTTATCAAGAAGAGGCTGGAGGGCGTGTTGGAAGATCAAAGAGTGCTATCAAATCAACAATATGGATTTCGAAAAGGTAAATCGACAGTCGATGCCGCGACCTGGATAAGGGACGCGGCTAAAGCAAGTAAAAAAAGATGGGTGGTCCTTGTTCTGTTGGACATAAAAAATGCTTTTAATTCAGCAAACTGGGGTCACATAGTAGACCGAATAGTCGAATTTGGGGCTCCAGAGTATGTGTCCAACATAATAAAGGACTACCTATCTGAAAGAACCGTATGCATATCGAAGAAAAAGAAGAAAGAAATGACCGCGGGTGTACCCCAGGGGTCAGTCCTGGGACCCTTACTTTGGAATATACTATACAACGGGGTACTAGAAGTAAACAGGCAGAGAGGAGTGAGAGCGATTGCATACGCGGACGACCTAGCATTACTGGTCGAAGACGACATGAATAGGGGAATAATACAAAAAGTAAACGAAGCAATACAGAAGACCGCAGATTGGATAGAGAGAAATGATCTAAAGTTAGCAGTAGAGAAGACAGAATCCATTATCTTGAGGGGACCAAGAAAGAGAGATGACATAATATTTGGATATAAAGGCTCTGTAATAAGACCCCAAAAGACGGTTAAGTACCTCGGAATTATTTTCGACGACAAGCTTAAATTCGGACAACACGTACAAGAAGCATGTCGGAAGGCAGAAGAAAGGACCTCTATACTAAATAAATTTATGCCAAATATAGGGGGTCCTGGATCCCAGAAGAGAATAGTGATGGCACAATCCATCTTATCCATAGTTTTATACGGAGCCCCAGTGTGGCACGAGGTCCTTCGAATGAAAAAGTATAAAGACGTGCTTCTTAGGACACAAAGGAAACCTCTGATCAGGGTGTGCAGCGCGTATAGAACCGTATCAACCATTGCCTTACAGGTGGTGGCTGGGTCTGTACCGGTGCACATCCTGGCCAGAGAAAGAGTCCGAATGTACCAGAGGGGCAACGGGGCAATAGGTTCAGGTCCACAAGAAAGGAAAAGAAGTCTAGAGATGTGGCAGAGGGAATGGGCAGCCGAAGTCGAGAAGGCGGCCTGGACGAGATCCCTGATTCCAGATGTGGTGAGGTGGTATGAGTGCCGGCATCGGCGCGTCGGCTACTATTTCACACAATTTTTGACGGGACATGGATCGTTCAGGAAGTTTACTCATCGTATAGGGAAAACCATGGACGATCTATGCCCTGAGTGTGGAGTAGTGGATGACGCGCAGCATGTCGTCTTCGTGTGCCCTGCATACCAGGCGGGACGTACCGAGCTGCAGCTGGGACTGGGATCCCCTCTAGGCGAGCCTCACGAGCTAATTGATAAAGCTATCAATAGCAAGAGAGACTTCGACCTGATCATTGCTTTTGTCACGAAGACAATGAAGCACAAAGAGGAGAAAGAGAGGCGACTGCAAGCGGGATGACCGTCTATTTATTTATTTTTTTAACGTTTTTATTTTTGTGTCGCAGATGGCAGCCAGTGGGGGGAGGATCCTTTACATCCAACCTGCGCTGTCTGTCTTATTTTAACTAGTTTTACTTATTTATTTATTTTATCTTGTTTTATCTTCTTATTTACTTCTTCAATCTTATTTATACAATATTTATCATTTTAAATCAATTTTATTACTCAAATGTGTTGCGTGTTGTAAGCGGTAGTCAGCAGGGGGAGGACCTTTTACATCTAACCCATGCTGACCGCCTTTGTATTGTTTTGTTTACTTTCTGTTTTGTCTTGTTTTAGTCTGTTTTTTGTTTTGTATCAGGTAGTGGGGGAGGATTTTTACACCCAACTTCACTGACTGCTTCCTGTTAACTGTAGAATGAATGGGTATGAGTGTGAGTGCGAATTGATGAAAGCACGAATGTTTGGAGTTGCTCGTAACTGTCGACTGGTATCCTTTTGCTAGTTCATGTTTGATTGGGGGCACCCCGGTCGCCCCACCCGCACATGGGCTGCACGGGACGGTCGTCTTCACCGACCGGTCTTTGTGCGGGGTGTGTGCGGGACGGGGCGGCTGAGTGGCCGCTTAATCTACGGAGTGCACGCAGAGGGTGCCCGGGGGGAGTTATGAGTAAGGTCGACGGGTCAGACATGCTCGCCAAGAGCGGTTCCAGACCTGTCGGCTGGAGGAAGAGGAGGTGAGTTTAGTCGGTAGGCGGTTCGGCACGGTGAAGCGTGACGGATCGAATCCGACACACCTGGGACACCTTCCCAGACGGTCTTTTGAAGATTCTCACCTCCCAAAAAAAAAAAAAAAAAAAAAAAAAAGCATCAAAATTAAACAAGTTACGCTCAAAATAAAGTTAGTCCCTTTTGGTTTTGGTAAAAAAATCGAGAAAATCACCCCCCAGTTAGTATCTTAAATGAACTTAATCGTTACGACTTCACAAGTTTCTTGACTCGTGTATATATTGTAATATGATCTGTAAGTTTCATCGGTTCCAAGTCCTTATTATTGAAAGGGCTGTAGTTAAAAGGGGTTGAACGAGTCACTGATCACGAATGTATGCAAATTTAGAAACACCAAATCTTAATCAATTTTTGTCTAACAGAAAAACAAAAAAATACATGATATTCAGAAAAGCAAATCTGACTTTTTTATTTTTCGAGATTTTTGGTATCTCGAACAATTTTTAAGTTATTTTGAAAAAAAGCATATTTTTCAAAATTTAAGTTTTTAAAAATTTTACTTTGAAACCAAATTTTTTCAAAAATAACCACTTTGAATCGATGAAACTTACAGATCATATAAACACAACATAAGTAAAATAATTTGTGGAGCGGTAACGATTAATTTAATTTAAGTTGCTAATTAGGGGGTGGTCTTCCCGATTTTTTTTTGCAAAAACAAAAGGGACCAACTTTATTTTGAGCGTAACTTGCTTAAATTTAATGCTAGAAACTTTTTGTAAAAACAGAAATAAAGCTTTTTTTAAACACTTTAAAAAAGTTATAATATATTTTCCCCAAAAAGTGCTTAATTTTTTGGATATTTCACGTCGAAATATTCTATTTGAAATTTGGTGAATATGAATCTATTTTTCATTGGCTATAACTCTGGTTCTACGAGATCCAGAGACCTAACCCGTACACCATTTTTTTTTTTACTTTTTTATAGGCTATATTTTTGCCAAGAACGTTTTTTTCGACACAATACTTACTTTTTGAGTTATTTGCGAATCTAAAAATGTGGTTATTTTGTTGAAAAATGAACATATTCACTTGCAAATAACTCGAAAAGTGACTTGGCGAAAAAGCTCTATAGAACAAAAGTAACTTAAAATTAGTCAGTTTACCCATTTCCGGACTTAGTTTGGACATATATTTTTTCACCCCCCAAGAGGGGGTGAAAGTCACCCCCAGGACAAAAGCACACATCGGCACAATATCACTTTTTTTCTTTGACATGTAAGCTATACGCATGCCAAATTTTATGTCAATCCACGCGGTTCTTTAAAATTTAGAGCAAAAACCGTGAAAGAATGGACTAATTACAGAAATAAAAAAATCAGCTTTAACGTGATAATTCTCTTGGGCATAATATAATGGGTGTTTTTTAGAGGTATAGAAATGTAAGTTAGCAAAACTTTTTAACTTGCGGTCATTTTGACAGCTGTCAAGTGATTTATGTTTAGTTTGGTTTGTCATTTCAACTTGAATAGATTGACACTGAACAACGCTTCCAAATTATGCAAATTTATTTGCAAAATCATGGTACTTTTCGAAATACGTACAGAGGCACTACGTCCTTTTATGGTCAGCATAATCGTCCATTACAGCAATTAATTCGATTAAAAGTGGAACGTTTTCGCACCAAGTTTACTCTAAATGATAATATGCATTCACAGAGACGTCGTAGTCGTACAGTGTGTACGGAAAAAGTTGTTGCTGCTGTACAGCCTAGCATAGAGGAAGAACCGAATCAGTCTACCCGCCATCGTGCACAGCAGTTGAATATGTGCCATCCACTTTATGGAAGATTTTGCGGAAAGCTTTGAAGAATTGAAGCTACACAATCACCTAGCAAGGCGTAGTTTTTCATAAGCGAATTTTATTTAGCAATGAAGTTTACTTTTGTTGAACGGCTACGTCAACAAAATAAACTACTGTATTTGTAATGAAGATAATCCTCAAGTGTATGTTGAGATACCATTACATCCAGAAAAACTGACTGTTTGGTGTGCTTTATGAGCTGGTGGAATCATTGGTCAGTACTTCTTCAAAAACGAAGCTGTGACTGCTATACAGCCATTATTACTGACTTTTTCATTGCTCAATTGACAACCATGATGTAGAGGAACTGTAATTTTACCAAGACGGCGCAAAATGCCACAAAACTTGTGCAAAAAGTGATTTGTTTCCAGAAACGTTTGGTAACTGCATAGTTTCAAGTTGCGGACCCAGACGGCTTAAATCAAGAAACAGTTTTATGAGAAGCGTTAGCGTAGAAGCTTCTAAATTGTTCCCCCTACACCCAGAGCCACCACAAGGACCACCATGGACCCGAACTGGAGAACCTAGCGGACACTCACGGGGTACAAAGACAGATATGGACGCATTCTGTAAATGTGGGGAATACAGAATGTGGAACATTCTCAATGATTTATGGCTCCTCGATACTGAGCGGACTAAGTCTTTCTTTCACATTTCCCTTTTCGGTTCGACTCAGTCGTCGCTGTGTTTTTTGAAGTTATACTTCTTTACGCGCGATGAGGGTGAATTTTTATATGTTAAAACCAGGCGCATACGCATCACCCAGGCGCATACGCGCATTATAACTTTGTTCTGATTGGATGTTCAAATGACATGTCAAAAATTATCCAATATGGCAGCTGTAGGACAGTTGTGGTTTGGAGGAAAAGGTAAAGGTAAACAAATGTATAATATATTACTTTTATTGTTGTGAGGACAGAAACAAAACAGTTTATAATATTGTAGTGACTTTTAAATAGTTTTTAAAAGCAACAGGTACGTAATAATTGTTAATGTATCATGAGTATAAACCTACCTGTTTGATCTGCCAAAATACATAGTATGTAATAATGTAATACTTTTATTTATGTAATTCGATTACCATCAATATTCACCTAATATATTGTTTTCTTACTATATGTTTTTTAACTATTTAGAATGGGAAATAAGCCACAATATTATTAAAAAATGATTTTTATTAACGTTTCGACGCCCAAATCGGGTGCCGTTGTCAAAATACAAAATACTATTAATATAAACAAAAATTTGGGCGTCGAAACGTTAATAAAAATCATTTTTTAATAATATTGTGGCTTATTTCCCATTCTAAATAGTTAAAATTGTAAAAATGCCACAAGAAAATAGCTTCAGAACAATACTATATGTTTTGTTGTATTTTTTTTTCAATTCTAAAGTCCACTTTACATCAACAATAATTGTATAAGAAATTGACAACAAGTTATTCAAGGTCAAATTTGGCTTTACAAAACACAATTCTACATCCAATTTTGCCGTGAATAAAAAGAAAATAAAGAAATTTGACAAAATAAAACATATCCAATTGTTCTATTTCATCAAATTCCTTCATTTTCTTTTACAAACCATACATTTTGTACTCGTCAAATTTGGCCTTGAATAACTTTGTCAATTTCTTGTTCAATTTATTGTTGATGTAAAGTGCACTTAAATCATTTCAATTCAAAATTAAAATAATTTGATCAATTTTCAAAATATCACAAGTTTAATGACGATCTACACCTTCGGCAAAGAATTAAGGATTTGCATGAAATTTTAGTATGTTATAGTTTACTTCAAAAAACTAAGACTTGATTTTTTAAAAAATGTTTTACCGTGCCGTTTAATTACTATTAAGGGTCAAAGTTAAGTTTTAACATGGACTCTTATGGGAATTCTTAAAAAGTTAATAACTTTTGACCCAAATTTACGATTTTTAATTATTTGTGCTTAAATTAAAGGTATTTTTGTAAGGAATAACATATTAAAAAATGAGGATTGTTTACCGTACCATTATTAAATAAAAGTGAAATTACTGTTTCGAAATTTAACAAAGTTGGTAGTAGTGAGATCAGCTGCACTCATAATTATATCCGAAACGTACGTGTCAATCACATGACCTCGGTGGTCTAGTTGTTGAGCGTTCGGTCAGAGTTTGGAACGTCCCGGGTTCCAATCCTCTACGATTCATTTTTTTTTAGTTGTTTTAATAAAAATTTTTTGAAAGTGGTAGATAAGAAAGTTAGTTTAATATTTAAATAGAATACAATTACTTCGTTAAAATTATATAATAGAAGTATAACTTCTTACGTGCGTACAAAGTACACACACATTCTTTTTTTTTTGGTTCAAAGTGTTGTTTACGATTCTAAACTTACACCACACACCTTGGCAGAATCTTATCACAATCTTGGTGCGAATTTTGAGAGTAATGTCCATCAAAAAGAACAAGAAGCAAAAAAACACAACTATTACAACAAAACAACAAAAATTCTAAAAAAGAAACAACAAAAATGCAACACATCCCTTAGTCCAGGTACCGAAGCTTTTCACCTCGCAATTTTTACAGAATGAATCGATATGCTTGAAAATTTGAGAATAAGTAGTGGATAGTCTAAGGATCAAAATCTATATGATGCCGACAGCCGCTTTTACCATGGGGGTGGTTACCACCCCATCTCGGGGTGGAAATTTTTTATTATATTTTGACCACAAAAGTTGATAAAAACATTCATTCTAAGCAAAAAATGTTCTATACATTTTTTTGATGAAATTAATACTTTTCGATTTATTCGCTATCGAAAATGTTAGTGATATATCGAAAAATCAATGTTTTTCGATATATACTCATTTACTATTCACTCAATTTTTACCATAGAAAAATTTTTTTCCTACCAAGTTCTTGGGAATGAAATGACCTACAATTTCATATTTAAACATTTTCTCGTATATCTGATGCTAATCTTTCTATTCTGAAGAAAATGGCATTTTTTACCAAACTACAAAAATTCGTGATTCGCTTTTATCTCCAATCATTCTGAGTCAGTAAAACTTCTAGAATCTATTATTGAATAAAGAAGAATGAATAAGGCCAATGACTGAAAACAGCACTAACTTACATTATTATGCTTACAATTTTATTTCCCTTTTTTTTTTGAAAAAAATATACTGATTTTTTAACCTTAACTTATTTATTTTTTATCTTAGAAAGTTTGTTAAAAAACAGGTTTGTAGGTTTGTACAAGATCTATAAGGCTATTAATATTAAACCCTTTTAACATCCTCAGTCGCAAAAAGTGGTGACTTTGAAAGGGTTGGTAAAGGTGGTTTTTGCATGTTATTACAAGTTTTAATTGTAAATAGGTCACTCAATTTTTACCATAGAAAAAATGTTTGCAAACCAATTTCTTGGGAATGAAATATGCTACAATTTCATATTTAAACATTTTTTCGTATCTCTGATACTAATCTTTCTATTTTACCAAACTCCAAAACTTCTTCATCCGCTTTTAACTCCATTTTTTTAAAAACTGATTATTCTAAGCCAGTCAAACTTCTAGAACCTATTATTAATACATAAATAAAGAACACCAAATAAGATCAATGACTAATTTTAATTAGGGGGTTATTAGGGGGTGGCTTCCAATCACTTTTCGCAAAAAAATAGGGACAGACATTCTTTTCATTATAAGTCACCTAATTTTTGAGCTAGAGACATTTTTTTTATTTCTTGGAGATAGATATTTTTAAATACTTTAAATTAGTTTGAACAAGTTGTTCTCGAAAAACGCATAGTTTTCCCGTCTTTTGACTTTGAAACTACAATATTTAGCATTTGACAAAGAATAGCTAACATAATAAAGTATGACGATTACTATTGGTCTTGAAGAAAATTTAAAAAAACTATTTTGTTTATCTTTTCAAAAGGTACATTTTTGTTAATCAAAATTGTTTTGATAAAACAAAAACTTTTTGAGTTATTAGCAGAAAACTGATTAAAATCATTGATTTTTTCGATATAAAACTAACACTTTCGATAGCGAATAAATCAAAAACTATTAATTTTATCAAAAAAATGGATAGAACGTTTTTGCTTAGAATGAATGTTTTTACCAACTTTTGCGGTCAAAATATATTAAAAATTTCCACCCCCGAGATGGGATGGCAACCACTCCCATGGTTAAAGCGCCTTTCGGCATCATATAGATTTTGATCATTGGACTATCAACTACTTATTCTCAAATTTTCAAGCAAATCGATCCATTCTGTAAAAATTGCGAGGTTTTGTCCTATTTTAATCTTCATTACTTGGACTATCTAGCTGTTCTCACAACTATTCTCACAATAGTTTACGTACACTAAGTACGAAAAACTTAACAACACGATACATTAAAGCTTGTAAATCTTAAGTTTATAGTCACATTAAGCGATAATTAAAAGAAAATAATCATAAGCTTTTATCCGCACTGGCTAATTATATAAAACCGCGACGGGGTCTCTGGAAATTTTATCGTTTTTCAAACACCTCTGCAGGTAGTTAAGAGTATTATATCATCAATATACTACAGCACCGCACAAATTATCTTCAACTACCGGTTTCGAGCTTGTAACACGCCAGCATCCATAACCTCAACAAGCTTTTTTGTGCGATTATATACAAGTGTACACTTAAATTATTATAACAAACGATTATAATATATCTGCACCGTGTTGTGGAAATAAAGTGTCATGAAATATTGGATTTGAATTCGTACGAGAGAATTCTGCAAATCGAATACGAGGGTAGAAAAAATAATTGCTAATTCACTTTAAAGTGGTATGTAATATCCTAAATTCCTAAGCAAGGAAAATTTAGTTACCCTTTTGTGGATTGCAGAAGTGGAGAATAACTAAATTACTGCTGAATAAGCGACAAGACGTCTCAGCATCTATAAGACATTTACTTACTTACTTTTACTTTACTCCTCTTGATTCCATTTGGAACATAGGGCCTCTACAGTCTCCCTCCATTCATCTCTGTTTCTGGCCAGGGATTTCACCTCTTTCCATGTTAATCCGTTGTCTTTTAGCTCTCTGGCAATATTTCTTTTCCAAGATGTCATTGGTCTGCCTTGTTTTCTTTTTCCAGTTGGTTGGTAATCCAGGGCTTGTTTGGTTATATCATCTTCATTTTTCCTTAATGTGTGTCCAATAAACTTCCATTTGTGTCTATTTATCGTTTTGGCTCTTGATTAGTTTTTTTCCAAAGTTCCTTGTTACTTATCCGATTTGGCCAAGTTCATTTCTCTATTCATCTCTGTTTCTGACCAGGGCTTTCACCTCTTTCCATGTTAACCCGTTGTCTTCTAGCTCTCTGGTAATATTTCTTTTCCAGGATGTCATTGGTCTGCCTTGTTTTCTTTTTCCAGTTGGTTGGTAATCCAGGGCTTGTTTGGTTATATCATCTTCATTTTCCTTAATGTGTGTCCAATAAACTTCCATTTGTGTCTATTTATCGCTTTGGCTCTTGATTAGTTTTTCTCCAAAGTTCCTTGTTACTTATCCGATTTGGCCAAGTTCATTTCTCCATTCATCTCTGTTTCTGACCAGGGCTTTCACCTCTTTCCATGTTAACCCGTTGTCTTCTAGCTCTCTGGTAATATTTCTTTTCCAGGATGTCATTGGTCTACCTTGTTTTCTTTTTCCAGTTGGTTGGTAATCCAGGGCTTGTTTGGTTATATCATCTTCATTTTTCCTTAATGTGTGTCCAATAAACTTCCATTTGCGTCTATTTATCGTTTTGGCTCTTGATTAGTTTTTCTCCAAAGTTCCTTGTTACTTATCCGATTTGGCCAAGTTCATTTCTCCATTCATCTCTGTTTCTGGCCAGGGATTTCACCTCTTTCCATGTTAATCCGTTGTCTTCTAGATCTCTGGTAATATTTCTTTTCCAGGATGTCATTGGTCTGACTTGTTTTTTTTTCAGTTGGTTGGTAATTCAGGGCTTGTTTGGTTATATCATCTTCATTTTTCCTTAATGTGTGTCCAATAAACTTCCATTTGCATCTATTTATCGTTTTGGCTCTTGATTAGTTTTTCTCCAAAGTTCCTTGTTACTTATCCGATAAGTTCATTTCCCCATTCATCTCTGTTTCTGACCAGGGCTTTCACCTCTTTTCATGTTAACCCGTTGTCTTCTAGCTCTCTGGTAATATTTCTTTTCTAGGATGTCATTGGTCTGCCTTGTTTTCTTTTTCCAGTTGGTTGGTAATCCGGGCTTGTTTGGTTATATCATCTTCATTTTTCCTTAATGTGTGTCCAATAAACTTCCATTTGTGTCTATTTATCGTTTTGGCTCTTGATTAGTTTTTCTCCAAAGTTCCTTGTTACTTATCCGATTTGGCCAAGTTCATTTCTCCATTCATCTCTGTTTCTGACCAGGGCTTTCACCTCTTTCCATGTTAACCCGTTGTCTTCTAGCTCTCTGGTAATATTTCTTTTCCAGGATGTCATTGGTCTACCTTGTTTTCTTTTTCCAGTTGGTTGGTAATCCAGGGCTTGTTTGGTTATATCATCTTCATTTTTCCTTAATGTGTGTCCAATAAACTTCCATTTGCGTCTATTTATCGTTTTGGCTCTTGATTAGTTTTTCTCCAAAGTTCCTTGTTACTTATCCGATTTGGCCAAGTTCATTTCTCCATTCATCTCTGTTTCTGGCCAGGGATTTCACCTCTTTCTATAATAACCCGTTGTCTTCTAGCTCTCTGGTAATATTTCTTTTCCAGAATGTCGCTGGTCTGCCTTGTTTTCTTTTTCCAGTTGGTTGGTAATCCAGGGCTTGTTTGGTTATATCATCTTCATTTTTCCTTAATGTGTGTCCAACAAACTTCCATTTGCGTCTATTTATCGTTTTGGCTATCGGCTCTTGATTAGTCTTTCTCCAAAGTTCCTTGTTACTTATCCGATTTGGCCAATATATTTGCAATATTCGTCTAAGGCATCTATTTACAAATGTTTGAACCTTTTGTATAATCTTTTTCTCTATTTTCCAAGTTTTTGCTGCATATAGCAAAATGCTCTTTACATTTGTATTAAATATCCTGATTTTGGTTTTGACTGTTAATTTATTGGACTCCCATGTTTTCTTCAGCATATAAAACGCATTCTGGGCTTTAGTTATCCTTCCATTAATTTCCTCTTCTATTCCACCGCTAGCGTCAATTATGCTTCCCAGATAGCAAAACTTCTGTACATTTTCTACTTCTTCTCCTTCAATGAATATCCCCATTTCTCTTTCTGTATTTATCTTCATAAGTTTGGTTTTTCTTGTGTTAATCTCTAATCCTATTTTTCTTGCTTCTTTTGACACCAGACATATATCATCCGCAAAGTCTAGATCTTCAAGCTGACCGAAAGCATTCCATCTAATTCCTGTTTTATTTTTCGTTGCTTTCTTCATGACCCAGTCGATTAAGATCAAAAATATGGTTGGAGATAAAATACACCCTTGTCTAACTCCACTGTATATGTTGATTGGATCTGTGAGTTTCCCGTTGTCCATGATTTTTGCGGTATAGTTTTCATAGAACATTTTGATAATTCTTATGTATTTTAATGGAATTCGATATCTCTTTAATATTTCCCACATTTTTTCTCTGTTAATCCGGTCAAAGGCTTGTCTAAAGTCAATAAAATTTATATAGATTTTGCTCTGTCATTCTATTGTTTGTTCTACAATGTTTCTTAATGTGTTAATATGATCTGTGCATGATTTATTACTTCTGAAGACCGCTTGGTTTGGTCTTGGTGTAGACGAATATTGCAAATATATCGGCCAAATCGGATAAGACTTTTAATGGACCGAAATTCCTTTTAAGAGCCAAGGGCTGCAAAAATTGCAGCAATACATAAGTACACCATGGTTAAATCTTCTAAGGTAATAATTCAGTTACTTTGTTGCACAGGTTAACATGTTAACATCGAAGTTAATCCCTTCTTTTATTAAGATATATTTTTGTTGTAAACTCCTACTTTATCTTCTTCTTCTTATGGTTCCATCTTCTATCGAAGGTTGGATACCAACATGGCTATTCTTATTTTACTTACAGCAGATCTACATAGTTGGCTAGAGCTCAGACTAAACAATTTTCTTAGATTTCGTAATCAGGAGGATGGTCTTCTTCCTACATCTCGTTTATCTTTTATTGTGCCCATCACAATCAAACGCAGCAGACTACAACGAGGACCTCTTACTCATCATCATCATTCTCTTTGCTTTATCCCTATGCGGGGTCGGCTTCCCTAATTGCATTTCTCCACACAATTCTATCTTGGGTCATATCAATATTAATCCCCTTTACAAGCATGTCCTGCCTTATCGTCTCCCCCAGGTCTTCTTTGGTCTTCCTCCCCTACTCCTTCCAGGAATATGCACTTCAGCTATTCTTCGTATTGGGTGATTAACGTCTCGACGTTGAACATGACCAAACCATCTTAATCTATGCTCTCTCATTTTGGCATAAATTGGTGCCACACCTATACTTCCCCTAATATACTCATTTCTAATTTTATCCTTCTTTGTCACTCCACTTATCCATCTAAGCATTCTTATTTCCGCCACATGCATTCGTTGTTCCTCTTTCTTTTTCACTGCTCAACATTCAGTTCCGTACATCATAGCCGGTCTTATGGCTGTTTTATAGAATTTTTCCTTCAGCTTCATTGGAATTTTTCTGTCACACAATACACCACTCACTTCTTTCCACTTCATCCATCCAGCCCTAATTCTACTGCATGCATCTCCATGTATTTCTCCATTACTCTGTAATACCGATCCTAGGTACTTAAAACTATTGCTTTTCACAATCATTTCACCATCCAAAGATACCATTTTATTTGTAGTAACTCCATCTTTAAATGAACATTCCAAATACTCTGCTTTTGTCCTACTAAGTTTTAAACCTTTTTCCTCCAGAGCTTGTCTCCACTGTTCCAGTTTTTGTCAAGTCTCTTTCACTATTTCCTATTAACACTACATCATCAGCATACATTAGGCATCATGGAATGCTACCCTGTAGTTTCGCTGTTATCTGGTCCAAAACTAATGCGAATAAATGAGGACTAAGCACCAAGCCTTGGTGTAATCCTACTTTCACCTGAAATTTATCAGTCTCTCCCATACCTGTCCTAACACTAGTCGTTACTCCCTCATACATATCTCTCACAATCTTTACATATTCGCCAGGGAGTCCTTTCTTATTGAGTGCCCACCACAGAATTTCTCGAGGAACTCTTATCAGATGCTTTCTCAAGATCAATGAATACCATATGAGCGTTGGTCTCTTTATTCCTGTATTTTTCCATCAGCTGCCTTACAATGAAAATTGCATCTGTTGTTGATCTGCCCTGCATAAAGCCAAATTGATTATCGGATATTTTGGTTTCTTCACGTATCCGTCTATCAATTACTCTCTCCCATATTTTCATGGTGTTGCTAAGTAGTTTTATGGCCCTGTAGTTTGTACATTGTTGTACGTCTCCCTTGTTTTTGTAGACAAGTTCTAATATACTGCTTCTCCATTCGTCTGGCATTTGTCCAACTTCCAACGAGGACTTCTTACTATATGACCGAAATATTCAAGCTTCCGCCTCTTAATTGTCTGTATAACTTCTTCCCTATCCCTATGTATAACTTATTAACCCTATCAAGTCCTTCAATATTGCTAATCTTGTCTATCATGAAATCATGATAGACAAGACTAGCCAATGTCTTAATCTGTATTATTGCTACAATGTTACTCTCTCTAATTATTGCTCTAATAACAGAGGTGGGCAAATACTTTTCAGCACGGGCCAAAATGACATTTTCAAAATATCTCCCGGGCTGGAAGACTATACCGTGAACGCACGCAGCGCACTCGCCAATCTTTTGCTGGAGTTTTTCCCTGCACTGCCCAAGAAATTTTTTTGACACAAACGCTGAATCATTTTAAAGCATTTAGACAAAGAAATTTGACGAAGAAGAATTTTCCAATGGGTCGGATAAAGTAAGCAAAACGGCCGGATCCGGCCCGCGGGCCGGCTTTTGCCCTCCCCTGATTCTAATATTTGCCTCAGATCCGTAGAGCAAAGTTGTAAAAACTTATCACCGCAGCAACCTTATCCTTAGATCTATTCTTGGTCTCCAGTCTCTATTACATAATAGATGTTTCATTTTCACAAATGTTTTTCTTGCTATTTCTATACGTTTTGACTTACCAATGTTCCTAGATGTTTGTATTTATCTACCCTTTCTATCTGCATATTATTAATATGGAATGCCTCAATCCTGTCAAAATCGATAGATGTCACTGTCGATACTGTCAAAATCGATTACTTTTGTGTCAAATTATCTTTATTCGCATTATTGATTTGAGTATTGTAATCGCCAACCAACCAAGTATAAGTCGTCTTAATATGCAAATACTCGTCAAGGAATACATACTTAATTTTCTAAGTTCAATGTATAATAATCACAGAGGTACGTTTTTTCTGTCACTTCCTGTAACTGTAATGCGTTAGAGAGAATTCGATAAAATCTGTGACGCACTGAAAAAAGGGTTTTGGGATGATCTGTAGTACTGTTTTTTCTTTACAAAATATTGCATGTGGAATTCTATGGTTCCTGAGTTTAACTTATGCTTCACTCCCATCTTTTTATAGCTGCAAATTCTTCCAAGTTATCCTCTGTAATTTTCTCTCAGAGGTTGTAAGCTCATTTATTTACTTTTAGATGAAATGATGGATTCATACAAGAAACGTCTTCAATAAAGGATGAAGTAGCAAGATAAGTAGATTTTGGTTTCTTCTCCAATTTTGTGATCGATAACCCTCCCGCAAGTTTCCTTTCCATTCGAACACCATCATTGCTCTACACGTGTTTCGACCAATTGAAGTTTCCTCAAGGAACACTTGTGGTCAGTTAAATAAAAATAACAGTCATAAAATGCAATCTATTTTAGTTGTTTTAGTAATAATAAGTGACCGAAAGTAGAACCGGAAGTTGATATTTGAACTCTTTTTGTAAATTTACATCGATTGATATATACGATTTCACTAATTTTGAGTCAATTTTACTAAACTATCGATCATAACTGTTTAACCGGAAATGACTTCAAAACCGGAACTAAAGATTCAAGCTCGACTTTTCAATACGCTTCCATTAATACCACATGTACTCTTTTTGCGACTATAATATGGCACCTCCACTTAGAACTCTTTAACCTGAAATGGTATAAAATTAAAAGTATACATAATTTGTTCTCATCTTGCGAAGGCACGTCTAATAATATAAATATCGCTTATACTATTTCGGTGACTTTAAAATGGTACTTCCGGTTGCAACTCTAAAACAGGAAGTTCAAGGTCAAATATCTCATCTTTAACACCATCCTTGATTGATACGCTTTCATTCGATACGTCATTTGTCATTCTATCTCAGTGTTGTCAACCGCATTAGATCTACCGCATCTAGATTATCCGATGATCGCTCGAAAAATATCCGATTTGTCACGAAAAGATACGCTCATAGGAGTAACCAGGAGGGTTTGCCCCCCCACCCTCACCCCATTTGTACTCACTTTATAATGCTCAAAAAATTACAGGATCTAGATTTCAATGCATATTTTTTTATACTTGTTAATGACAGTAGCGATTTTGGAGGCGACCCCTCCCAGAGACCATCCAGTATTTGTAACCCCCCCCCCCCTTAGGATCATCCAATGTTATTCTTTTATTTGACTACTTATTACAGAATAATTTTTAATCTACTGGATTTTCTGTTTTACCGTTTATTTTGAAAAATTTCGTTTATAGATTGAAATCTCGTATCCTAGCTGATTAATTCATGTAATTACCTACTAAGGTAACTGAATAAAATATGCCCATGTTAAGGGAATTTTTGGATTTATTGCTACAAAAATATATTTTTCATATATTTTTTAACACTATACCAATGTTTAGGTGTTTTAACATCGCTAATTTTTGTATTGTTTTGTAATTATTTTTTTTTTCATATCGAAATTTTTTTTTTTTTAAAACCCCTCAATCTGGGCATATTGCCAACCCTTGAAGGTAATATGCCCAGTCGAGTGAAGGTAATATGCGCGTACCTAAAACACTAAAAGATATGGAAATAAATATTAAATTAAATCATATACTTACAAAATCTTATATTTATTGACACTATAAAAAACATGTAGATATTACACAACCCTTTTTGTAAAAACTAAAATGTCAAAATAAACAATTTTTAACTAAAATAACTTAAAATTAAGGAACATTATTGTGGGGTCCAGTACAATCAGGACAGGTAAAGGATTCCTTATCGAATTTTGTCAGCCCTACACATTCTTCATGAACGTACTGTACACATATAAAGCATAGTCGCATGTCTTTTATTTCAGCTTTGTCGCAAATTTTGCAAAACCATTTCGCTACGTCTTCTGATTTTTTGTTTTTCTTTACCGAAGAACCCGGTAGAGTTTGTTTCGTGCCTTTATTTATATCTGTTCGTGGACCTGTGCTAGTGGTAGAAAACACATTTTTTTTACCACTATAGCTCTGCTATTTATTGCCTTCTTTCTATTTTGTGTATTTTTTTTCTCAATTTTTGCGGGAGTCTCAAGCATATCCGTAAACGGTGTGTCCAAAGTTTTGCCCTGGCAAGTTTTTATTTCTTCAATATTACTTTTTTCTTCTCGAAGATTGTTATTCTCTTTGTTATGAACCACCAAATCATTTTTTTCAGAATTCATAAGGAAAGTTTCCTTTTTTTTTATGAAACGGATTTATTGCCAATTCAACTTCTTCGCCGCTGTCTTCTGATTCCGAAGTATAACTGCCAGAACTCTCACTTGATGAAGTTTGTGTTTTAGACTTCTTTTTCATGTGAATTTGCGTCTTTTGGTATTGTGGCAAACAGTTTTGTTGGGAAGAGCTTTTTGAATAGCTTGCAGTAGGTGGTGGAGTTTTCTGGCGCAGATTAATGGGTCCGCTATCACTATCACTTGATGATGTTTCAGTTGTAGGTTTCTTTTTTTTGTAATCTTGGGTCTTTTGATATTTTGGTACACTTTTTTGTTGAGAGGAGTTATATGAACAGCCTGGAGTAGGAGATGGTGTTTTCTGGCGTACATTAATGGGAGTGGGATCAATGTTCTCAATTTCTGATAAAATACTTGGGGCAAAAGCAACTTCAGGTATAGCATCGGGGTTATAAGAAAATATTCCTGTTGCAGAAAAGACAGATTTAATGTTAGAAGGTGTCAATGCCTTTTTATGTGCCAATACATTTGAAACTACCACACTATCGAAAATATTTCCCCAAATCGCTGCTTTGTTAAAGTACGTTCTTTGTATTTGGTCCAATACAACAACACTTGTTCATCCCAGTGGTGTTCAAAGGAACGAAACACACCTTTGTCCATCGGCTGGATCTCATGAGTTGTGTTGCTAGGCAAACACAGAAGGGTTATTTGATATTTCTCGGCAGCTTCGACAATTGAAATGTCTAAGTGACATGAGGCTCCATCAAGTATTAAAAGACACTTTCCCTCCAATTTATATTTTGCCAAATGCTCCAACCAAATAATGAAGGTTTCCACATTCATACTGCCTTTAGGGGTCATCAACGCCAACGTGCCATGAGGCAAATTATCTTTCCATTCGGGCTTCATGCGCCGTCCTTTAAACAAAACGGCAGGAGGAATGGTGGTGCCATTGGCGTTAGCACAGCTAACAACAGTTATATTTTCCCCATGTTCCGGAGCAACCAAATGTACGCGTTTCGCGCCTTTCTTTGCTAGAACGGTCTGTTGATGATGCAGACTGAGTCTGCAGCCTTTCTCGTCCACATTGTAAATTCTTTCAGGTTTGTCGATTAAATCTAATTCTTGAAGTACACCCCTTAATTTGTCAAAATAGTCTTTTACTATGAACTTGTTCAATTTTTGCGCCCGAGCAGGATTCATGTTTTGTGCTTTCCTTATCGATATTTCAGGGTGTCTTTGCAAAAATCCTTTTAACCAATAACGTCCAGCCATTTGGTTCCTTGTGAAAAAAAGTGTGGCAAATTGTTTTGTTCGCAATAAGTAAACACACATTTTTTCAAAGTTTTATTGCTAAGGGGATACCCAACTTCTGCCAATCTAACAATTCGTCGAGACAGTTCATTTTCTTGATCTATATTCAAAATAGTCTTTCTCCCCATTTTTGCCTTTTTGGTACTATTTTTTTCTACATAGCGTTTCAAAGTGCGTCTAGAAATATTATACCTTTGACTTGCCGCATTGTATGACATTCCATTCATTACTGCTGCAATTGCGGATTCTAGCTGTTGATTGCTCCATTGCGACCGTATCCCCTTATTTCTGACACGAGGCATGTTATCTAAAACAAACAAAAATCAATAAATTAACTGTTATAATAAACTGGCAATATGCCCACTTGAGCAAATTGTCAGCATACACTATGGGCATATTGTTAGCACATGATGATTAATACATTTTCTTAAATTATAAAAACATTTTGAATAATATTATATTTGATTTTTACTTACATTTTAAGTACTCTATGGCAGACTAAAATCACTTAATGTCGTAGACAAATTAAAACGTTTAAGTGCAAAACAGAGGTGAAAACTGACGTTAATTTTTATAAACACGCTCTTAAAAACCACGTACAACTTGACTGCACCACGGCAAGCTCACAACTAACCTTGCGGTCGGTCACGGGCTTAGTTATATTAGGCGTTCAGTGTGTCCAGCGCCTCCTTCGTCGAATATCAAATATTAAAGCAAAAAACGGAAATGGGCATATTACCAACATGGGCATATTGTATTCAGGTACCTTATTATTATATTGTTCGTGTTTTGTATTATTGCACGTGTAATATTATCTAAATATTTCATTACTTGGATCTTTTTATTTATTATATTTAGGTAAAAAAACACTTTTAAATATTATTTTATTACAACGTAATAACTACCTAAAACTAGGTGCCTACTAGAAAAATAAATAATAAATAAATCAATACAAAAAAACTACAACTACATTAAGAGCGTAGGCGCAAAATTTCTGGTCAATGCTTTTTAAATGCATTATTTTTTTCGAGTCATGAGAAAACTAATAAGTATTTTTGAAAAAATTTAAACGCAGAATGAAAGATTACATTATTACCGAGGGCCGAAAGTTCCTGAAGACTTCTATCATGTTTATTGTAAAAGTTATAGGGCTGAAACAAAAAGAGAAAATTGAGTGTGATTTTTAATTTCAAATATCTCATTCAAAAACCTTTTTGTTTATTCTAAGGGACTTTTGGCCCTCAGTAATAATGTAATTTTTCTTTCTACGCTTAAATATTTATTAGTTTTTCCCCCTACGAAAGTATTGGTCCGAAATTTTGCCCCTACGGTTTTTTAACAACTAAAGATTTATTACAACTAAAACAATCGAAACATAACTGACAGTCTTAAAACATTCAAAACCTAAACATGTACGTAATCCAAAACACACAAAAAAACAATATAATAAAATACAAAATTTTTTATTTTGCCATTATGTTACATTTTTTGAACGTGTAAATTTTACACAGCCGGTATTACCGACACCATCTTTTGTCGCAAATAAAGCCCTAATTGTAAATGTATTTAAGAGGTTTCTTTTATCTTTTTTTATATTGAATACATTACTAAAAACCCATTCTACACTAGCGTTTGAAAATGGTAGAACGAATAGCAATGAAAATACTTTTTTAAATTAGGAAACAAATATATATTAGCTTCATTTTTTAATTTTGCCATTTATCCATTTTAAAAAGTAATTTCACAAACCAAAACTTATTTCAACATACGTTTACTTAAGCATTGCACTACATAAAATTAAAATAAGACTAAATCGTGCAGTAGCTATCATAAGTTTAAACACTAAAAACCCATAAATAAAATCGAACGGCAGAATTCCTGTTTTTGAAATTTGAATTGGATCAGTATGCCTTAAATTGAAACATTTGTGAATCAAATTCTAAACAAAACAATTCGCACAGGTCCCTTTTGTCCCTTCTTATCTAGATAATTACCATGAAAAATATCGAATGTCGGATAACATTCATCCAATATATTATAGGCCATTTATAGAAATTTGGGTGGAACCAAAAAAAATTAATGTGTTGTTGGGAATATATGAATGAGAAGCTGAAATTTTTTTAAGTTAACTTTTGTTATTAGTCTGTTGTAGTATATTGGTAGATCCACTGAAAAATATCCGCAAATATCCGATTTATTTAAAGATTCGACAACTCTCAAAAAGATAAGCAAATCGGATAACTATACGCCGATTGGCAACCTATATGTATTAATAACTGATGAGTTATATTCGCGAACAGACGGACAGACAGTCATGAAACCTGAAGTATATATTTGTTCTCATCTTTTTATCGTTTGTACTATGCCGACGACTGTAAAAGAGTACTTCCGGTTGTATTTCTAAAACCGAAAGTTCCTAGTTCAAAGTTCTCACCTTTAATACCATCCTTGGGTTATAAACTTTCATTCGACACCTCATTTGTCATTCTACCTGGTATAATGACAGAGGAGTTGTGTTTACAGACGGACAGGCGGGCGTAGATAATTCAACGTTTTCACATTTTTTCCTTTTTTGCTGCTAGCTATTACAAACTATTGTTCGTATTCTAAAACATTTCATATAAGAGATACAATATTTCTGATATACAATTGCACGGAACCCTTAATAACGACATACAGGTGTTCGTAACATTCTACGACCTACGCCTAATATATAAACACAATTTCGGTAGCACATTCACGATATGAGACCCTCGTACATCCAGCGAAATCCACCACGCTACAAATCATAAAACATAAACGTTGCGTGTCATTTTATGCCATTCGGGCATTCATATCTGTCGTGCAGGATACACTGCGGCGGCAATTTTTTAATAATAAATCGAGCCACAATTTTATAAACATTTTGAATTATACGTCGGCGAGGTTCACCATGTGTAACTGGATGATCTTCAAGATAAACGATGGCAATTTGTGCCAAGCTAAATGGCTGATGGAAATAGCTGGGAAAATCTCTTCTCACAAAATATTACATCACTGCAAACAAGGAATGCAAAAACTAGTATGGTCCTTTTCATGGGCATTTTTCAGTGCGTCACAAATGATAGAAAAAAAGGTAAGTCCGTGATAATATCCATTTATAACATTTGTTCTAACATGACATTTTAGTTAAATCTGACAGTTGTCACATGTTATTTGCAATTTGGCATAAAAACAAACCAATTGTGTTTATTGCATTTATTTCTTTGATTTGTATAGTCTTATGAATTGTACAGATTATATTCGTAGATATATTATATAATTCGTAAATAATTTTTTTTCGGTTATAGCGAAATCTATCGACAACTAGAATAAATGTTATAAATGTCTATAATCACAGACGTGCCCTTTTTTCTGCCACATACAATTTAATGCGTTAGAAAGAAATCGAAAAACTGTGACGCACTGAAAGATGTCTATGAGAAAAAGAATACGTATTACAGTTAAAAATTTTATTAATTAGCAAAATTAGATAAGCAGTGAGAAAGTTGTCTCCATAATACAAAAAATCGAATACAACCCGATGAATAGTTGATAATATGACATTTTATTCAACAAAAATTTGCCTTCCAAGATATGTGACCACCAACCACCACCACCAACAACTTGAATACGTAAACCAACAAAGACTTTCTTTAGCAGGGTTACCAACTTTTGAAGCTCGTCGACTCCGTGGTGACTTAATTATCACCTTCCGAATTTTAAAGTATGGATATGGAGATTTGCAACACTTGTTTATTTCAGATGATCACAGCAGACTAAAGTCTAAGTGGACATAGTTTGAAAGTGAAGAAGGAACCCTTTTCATCGATAAGGCGAAAACATTTTCTGTGTAATCGTATTTTTAGTATATGGAACAGTCTCCCAACAGAAATTATCAATTCTCCATCTATAAATGTTTTCAAAAACCAACTAGACAGTTATCTGTTTGTAAACTGATCAGTGTTGTACACAATCTATTAGTCTATAGTTTATTTGCGAAACTAATTTTTGTAATGTAGGTACTATTTCATTTATCTTGTAAATGGGCTTATGGGTTTCCATAACCCCAGCCCTTATTTCTATGTAATAATAATAATAATAATAATATAGAGGGAGTGTGAGCCGTATGGCTAAATCTGGATAAATCTTGGTCGCTGCTTAAACAATCAACTTGATTATAAACAAGAAATAAGAGCGAAATGGCTTTACCAAAATGAAAAGCTTATTTTGTAACAGTAGCTGTTTGGGAATCCTTATTTCTTTATTTTATATTGAATATCATTTTAATATTTAATTTATTTCGGGCAGAATAAGTTTTAGATAATTTAATTCCTAATTATATTTAGTGGTTTTCTCTGCCCTCTTTGAAAATGATGCAGAATAACCTTGTGTGTCTTCTAATTTAAATAAATGCTCAATATCAATTTTTACTCATCCACAAGCACAAAAATCGCTTTGCGTATCATATACAAACGGACATGCTCCGTTGAGTACCTTAAGGACAGAAGGTACGACTTCGCTTCAAGCTTTCAACGGGGAAAGAACTCCCGAATTCCGAACCTTTTTCGTGATTTTTGACGGTACCCTTGGTACCTTGACGGTAATTGAGTAGTCACCCTTGGGTCTGCATAGTTTACCAAATCCTAAAGAACACCAATTGTTAAGGTAAGCGATTTGCGCATACCTTGTGGAACCATATTATTTAAAATCAATATTTTTTCAAGTTAGTTTTCATATTTCCTATGTACAGTTTTCACACAGTAGCATTAATATCAACCTTAGATATCGTTTACTGCATTGCTAAATATGGTCAATACTTTTGTACGGAACGGAGGCCTGGACGCTCAACATAACGCCGATGAATACGTAAGAAGCTTTTGAACTCTGGCTTTATAGAAGAATCTTAAAAGTACCTTGGACAACCCACACCACCAACGAAAATGTACTGAGGAGAATAGGAAGCTCCTAAAGATCGTCAAAGTTTGAAAAGTTAGCTAACTGGGACATATAATGAGACACGAAAAGTATAGGCTCGCGCAACTGACCGTCCAGGGGAAGATTTAAGGAAAACGGGGTCCTGGTAGGCGACTTCATGGCTTAAAAATATCAGAGACTGGACCGAGCCTTGATTCAATATCTTTGTTTAGAGCCGCATCGCACAGAGACAGATTTACCAATGTAGTAGCTAACCTCCACTACAGGAGACAGTACCTCAAGAAGAAGACGATGCCATTCGGGCAATCATATATCTATGTCGTGCAGGATACACTGCGGCGGCAATTTTTTAATAATGGTAGGGGAGCAAAGTATGCCAAATGTGTAGTCACTCGAGCGTTTTGGGGACCTGTTGGGTTGTGAAGAGTAGATCTTAACACCAAAAAAAGTTAAGTAAAGTTTTCCATTTTAGTGGGAACTTGTCCATTTCCAACAATCCTTTTTTTAGATTATAGCGCCATCTATCCATAATTCGAAAAAATGTCTGGAATAAAAGTTACTTATTTTTACGCAAGGAATCCAAATCTGCAATGAAAAAATGAAGGCCCAATTTAAGATTTTAAAGTAACCCCCACCCCACCTCCGTGGGGTCATGTTTGGTGCCATTCGATAGATTTTTCAAAATTATTGAATAAGTGTATTTTTCAGTTTTTCGATCTGATGTTCATTTCTAGTGCGGCAGATTCGTGCCAAAAATTATAAGAATTGTGCATTTAATGATAGAAATAATTTGGACCACATATCCTACACATATAAAGGTTCAAATTCAGATACGAGGCCATCTCAGATTTTGCCTTGTACAAAAATGGCGGGCGTTCAAAATGGCGACTATACATATGTGGCTAATAGCACGATAACTTTTGAACGAGACGTCCGATTTCAACCAAATTTGCTATATAGGTTCTTTTTTTGATGTAAAAGATCGAGTTCATCGACCGGAAAAAATCGGTTCACCAGAAGTTGTGTTTTTCCTTATTTTTTTATGTCAAAATATGTTGTTTTTTTTTCAATTCTTTCACCCTGTATATATTAATTTTTTAAGAAGTTAATACCGTCATTAAAAAGAGCGTAAAAATATTTTTTAGGAAATATTTTAACTTTTTAGTATTGTTAATTACCATTTAATAAATGCATAACTTATCTTCACATGTCCCTATGTGAGGCACGACTCGTGCAAATATTATAAGAATTATTGTGCATTTAACGGTAAAAGCATATAATTTGGACCACATATACTACACATACAAATGTTCAAATTTAGATATGAGGCCATCTCAGATTTTGCGTTTTACAAAAATGGCGGGTATTCAAAATGACGACTATACATATGTGACTATTAGCACGATAACTTTTGAACAAAAAGTCCGATTTCAACCAAATTTGGTATATACCTAGGTTATTTTTTTGACGTAAAAGATCGAGTTCTTGAACCGAAAGAATCGGTTTACCATAAGTTGTGTTTGTCCTGATTTTTTATGTAGATATGTTGTTTATTTTTTCAATTCTTTCACCCTGTATATATTAATTTTTCAAAAAGCTAATACGGGCATTAAAGAGAGCATAAAAATATTTTTTAGAAAACATTTTAAAATCTTTAGTTATGTTAATTACCACTTAATAAATGCATAACGTATCTTCACATGTACCTATGAACATATATGTGCTGCAGATTCGTGTGCCGCAATACTATAAGAATTATTGTGCATTTAACGGTAGAAGCATATAATTTGGAACACACACACTACACATACGTAGATTCAAATTTTGACATGAGGCCATCTCAGATTTTGTCTTTTACAAAAATGGCCGGCATTCAAAATGTGTCTGCCGCAAATAGGTACATGTGAAGATACGTTATACATTTATTAAATGGCAATTAACATAACTAAAAATTTCAAAATATTTGCAAAAAGCATTTTTACTCTCTTTTGAATGGCGTTATTATCTTTTTGAAAAATTAATATATACAGGGTGAAATAATTGAAAAAAGAAACAACATATTTTTACATAAAAAACAGTAAAACCACAACTTCTGGTAAACCGATCCTTCTGGTTCAAGACCTCGATCTTATTTATCAAAAAAAAGAACCTATATACCAAATTTGGTTGAAATCGGACGTCTTGTTCAAAAGTTATCGTGTTATTAGTCGCATATGTATAGTCGCCATTTTGAATGCCCGTCATTTTTGTAAAAGGCATAATCAGAGATGGCCTTATATCTAAATTTGAACCTTTGTATGTGTAGTATATGTGATCCAAATTATATGCTTCTACCATTAAATGCACAATAATTCTTATATTTGCACCAGTCTGCCGTACATAGGTACATGTGAAGATAAGTTACGCATTTATTCAATGGTAATTAACATAACTAAAAAGTTTCAAATAGTTCCTAAAAAATATTTTTACGCTATTTTCAATGGCGGTATTAACTTTTTGAAAAATTAATATATACGGAGTGAAAGAATTGAAAAAAAAAACAACGTATGTTTACATAAAAACCAGGAAAAACACAACTTTTGGTAAACCGATTCTTCCGGTTCAAGACCTCGATCTTTTACATCAAAAAAAGAACCTATGTAGCAAATTTGGTTGAAATCGGAAGTCTCGTTCAAAAGTTATCGTGCTAATAGTCACATATGTATAGTCGCCATTTTGAACGCCCGCCATTTTTGTAAAAGGCTAAATCTGAGATGGCCTCGTATCTGAATTTGAACCTTTATATGTGTAGTATATGTGGTCCAAATTATATGCTTCTATCATTAAATGCACAACTGTTTCACATATCGGCTGCACTATTCGCGAAATATCGCGGGATTCGTATTTAAAATATTAAATTTACCCTCCACCCCTCTCCGTGGGAAGTCGTGTCTGGTATAATTCGATAGATTTTTGAAATATATTGAGTACGTATTACTAGTTTTTCGATCTGTCATTTATTTCGCGAAATATTGGCTTTTTTCTTGTGAAACTTTGGGTCAGATTTTTTAAATATACACTGTTTTGTATGTACTTACCTACCTTATCTTGATCTGACGATTTCGAGTTTTTCTAAGGATAGATTTTTTTTTCGGCCCCTCCTTAGCGAACTTTACTGCATTAAGAGCCAATATATTGTAGAGGTACATTTTTAGGGTACAAGGTTTCTCTCCATGTAATAATCTGACGCGCTCGAGTAACTGCAAAATCCCCGCTTGGGCTCCCCTACTATAATAAATCGAGCCACAATTTTATAAACATTTTGAATTATACGTCGGCGAGTTTTATCATGTGTAACTGGATGGTCTTCAAGAAAAACGATGGCAATTTGTGCCAAGCTAAATGGCTGATGGAAATGACTGGGAAAATCTCTCCTCCGAAATACGACCGCACACACGGAACGCAAAAACTAGTAAGTGTAACAGATGAAAATTAATTAGCAAAATTAATTTTCGGATTTCAATAGAAGTTCAGCCACGATTTTATCCCTTATGCATTTGAGAGTACTGAAACATGAAATAAAGGAGATAGTCCAGGGCGCATCTGTTTTGAGATGGACGTTGCGAGGTGACTCAAATTTTTTTGCAGAAATTGCTTGAAAATAAATCAAATAATAATATTTGAGTTATCCTCTCACTCAAAAAGGTCCGGAACATTGTTTAAATAATCAAAATGTCAAAAAATGAAGGAAAAATTCGATTTTTTTCTTGGTTTTTTGATTATAACTTTAAAAGTATTCATTTCCGAGAAAAGTTTTACTGACATAAAAGTTGCGTAATTAAATTTCCTACAAGGTGGAATTGGTAAAAAAATTTAAAAAATAGTCACCCTTGTTGCAAAATAGCCATAATTGCGAAAAAACCATACAAAAACAAGTATTCGCATTTTACGTTTTTCAACCATTTATGCTATACTTAGGACCTTCATATTTCACCCAGAAAAATTTTATAATACAGTAAAACAATACTGTAAATTTCATTACGATCGATTCAATAGATTTTGCAAAATAAATTTTGCAATCTAGCTTTCGCAAAAAAAATTCATTTTTTCAAAATGATACAGGACTGAAAATAAAGCAGATAGCAAGTTGAAATTTTTTTTGCTTATAGAAGTGTACTGTGTCTTTCATTTGCAATTTGCAAAATTTCAATCGATTAATTACCACGGCGTCAGGAAATTTTTTAAGTAAACATTAATTTTTGTTGCTACTCGCAGGACAGCGGTGTTCGATTTACACAAGATGATTTCCACCAAAATTTCTTCCAATCTTTGTCTGATATATTATTTTCTTACTCTATATTTTGTTGTATTTTAATATTTTAATTCCACAAAAATCAAACTAATTTTATTATTGTTTGTGAAATATTGTTTAAACAATTGCATAATATGTTTAAAAATAATAAACTTTTATTCTCTAGGTTAAAATATATGAACAATAAAGTTTTTGCTAATAAAACTGTTATTTCAAAGGATAGAATATGTGTTTTTATTTTGCAATAAATAAATTTATTTATTTATATGGAAATGTAATAAAAATTAAAATGTATCAATCATTATCAAAGGTCATTGGAATGCCCAATAAGAGCAAACTATCCGCTGTCCTGCGCGTAGCACCAATAATTAATGTTTATTTTAAAAATTTCCTGACGCCGTGGTAGTTAATTGATTTTAATTTTACAAAATTGCAAATAAAAGGCACAGTAAACTTCTATACGCAAAAAAATTCAACGTGCTATCTGCTTTATTTTCAGTCCTGTAACATTTTGAAAAAATGAATTTTTTTGCGAAAGCTGGATTGCAAAATGTATTTTGCAAAATCTATTGAACTGATCTTAATGAAATTTACAGTATTGTTTTACTGTATCATAAAGGTTTTCTGAGTGAAATATGAAGGTCCTAAGTGTAGCATAAATGGTTGAAAAACGTAAAATGCCAATACTTGTTTTTGTATGTTTTTTTTCGCAATTATTGCTATTTTGCAACAAGGGTGACTATTTTTTAAATTCTTAACCCATTCTATATTGTAGCAAATTTAATTACGCAACTTTTATGTCAGTACAACTTTTCTCGAAAATGAATACTTTTAAAGTTGTACTCAAAAAACGAAGAAAAAAATCGAATTTTTCCTTCATTTTTTGACATTTTGATTATTTAAACAATGTTCCGGATCTTTTTGAGAGGGAGGATAACTCAAATATTATTATTTAATTTATTTTAAAGCAATTTCTGCAAAAAAATTTGAGTCACCTCTCAACGTCCAAATGTACTAATATTTTTACAGATGCGCCCTGGTCTAAGACTAAAATATGTGAAAACTGTGGGATTTTCTAGGTAAATATGCGAGAAATTTGAATTTTCTTCTGTGAAGAAAATCGCAAGTGCCGTTAAATATATTTAACATTTTAAATAAATTTTAACAATACCTAATTATTTAAAATTTCAAACGTCATTTTGAATTATTGTTAAAATTTTTGGTAGAGAAATGTTCATTCTAAATGTTTGCATGTAATATAGTTATTACGGTACCAAGGGTATTATAAGGATAATAACCCTTGAGGTTAATGGTGTATATACCGAGGGCCTTTGGCCCGAGGGATATACGTTGACTGAAAACGAAGTATATAATACCCGTGGTGCCTTCAACGTTTAACGTCCGACTAAATTATTCTTTATATGATGCAAAAAAAATTGAATGAATTTTGAATTAATTAATTTTCAAATAAGTGCATTTACCAGCAATAGTCGTAACGTAATTGTGGTAACCATAGTTTTACTTGGGTTATTATTTGTCAACTTGACCGTATTTAACTAGTTATTTAAATTGAATGCCCTATGGGGTTATTTTTCAAAATAACGCCCTAGGAGGGCATTATATCATACTTAACTGACTTCGAAATCATGTCATTATTTGTCAAATAATATACCAGTCGGACATTTTTTCAACCCAGTTTTCTTACTTTTGTATTTATTTTTCTCATAAACTAATCACTTCAAGCATCATGTGTTATACATTTTTGAATTCAGTACAAAGAGGAGAATCCAAATACAAAATAAGAAAAGGTCGAAGTAATTTAAAAAAATTAAGGGATGATACGGGGGGTGAGAGGGTGCCTTTCCTTGCATACTTAAATATTATTCAAGCTTAAATATTATGCGAGCACTTCAAGTATTATTTGACGTGTTTTTGCGCTTTTTCTAAAAATCAGTGGTTCACCAGTTATTTAAGGTGGGTAGTTTTATCTGAAAAGCACTGCATACAGGGTGTTTCATTAAGAATTGTCCATATCATACCTGGAGAAACCTTAGCACAAAATACGAAGATTTAACATAAAAAAAAAAAAAATATTCTTCCTTACCGAGATACAGAGTGTTTTATTACAAATGTTCTAAAATAATATTAGCCTATTGTTAAAGCGCCTTTTAATATTTTTTGTTCAAACTTGACACACAGTTTACACATATTAAGATACTTTAACTAGTGTTAAAAGATAGTTTCCGCTGTTACCATAAGCATGCTGTAGGGATATATACTTAATTTTCGCCTTTTCCCCCTAACACTCTACGCCACTGTCGTAATAATCATTTAAGCATGTTTTTTTAATTCTTCGTAACTTTTTACGTAAATATCATCCTTTTGTCTCAATGCGATAGAGTAAGTAGTTTTCAAGTTATTTGCGGTTAAAGGTCATGGATTCAATAAAATTACCTATGTATTTTAAAATGTGGTTTAAAATACATAATATTATAGAATCCATTACCTTTAAAAGCAAATAACTCGAAAACTACTTAATCTATTGCATTAAGACAAAAGGATGCATTTACGTAGAAAGTAACAAAGAATAAAAAAAACTTGCTGAAATTATTATTACTACAGTGGCGTAGATTGAGAGGGGTTAAAGGGGGAAAATTAAGTATATATCCCTACAGCACGCCTCTGGTAACAGTGAAAAACTATCTCTTAACACTAGTCAAAGTATCCTAACATATGTAAACTGTTTGTCAAGTTTGAACAAAAAATATTGGAATGTGTAAAAACAATGGGCTAAAATAATTTTAGAATATTTTTGTAATAAAACACTCTGTATCTCGGTAAGGAAGAATATTTTATTTGTGAATATTTTAAGTGTTTTGGATTAAATCTTCGTATTTTGTGGACAATTATTAATGAAACACCCTGTATATAAAACATTAAAGTTTACTTAACAATTAATCATCTTCTCTTAAATACTAATCACCCACACGGTTCTGGCATTAAATTCGCTTACATATCGGACTCCTAACTGTATGTAACGGTGACCCAATTAGAAAATCAATTAAGAATTAAGAGAAAAAAATGTTTGTAGAACAAGCTGCAGTTATTGTTTGCTATTGGGCACAGACCGACGGACGGACGAGAGGATGACAAGCCAAGAAACCATTCGGCATTTTTCGGTATTCCACTTATCTCGATATCGTCACAATCTAGTTCTCTTTTCAAATTATATAAAATTGTAATTAATGATAGAAGATTATTATGCCATTATTAGGATTATTAGAGTAAGCACTAATTAGATGTGACGTCATAAAATTTACAAAACTACCAGTCTTGTATTTATAAAAAAATATATTTTTTCTACAACCGTGTTAAAAATGCAATTTATCTACTCTGTCATATTATGTATCAGTTTTTAGTTTGTGAAAACTGCCATTATAGATAACTGTGCGTGAAGGGTTTAAAGTGTGCTTGAAGTAACAATGTATTTTAAATGGGATTTACTTTTTCGCACACTTTCAATGGTTTTTTTGGCACACTTTTATATAATCAAATATCCTTAACTTTCGCGTTGTCATGGTGATGACAATAATATTGTCATCACATATACACACACATATTGCTCATATTATGAGCAATGACTTACAACAAAATTTTTGACAGTTT